>NC_084743.1:30473133-30595633 GCF_033978785.1 Entelurus aequoreus
ATCGATTCTTGGGGTCACGATTCGATTCAAAATCGATTTTTTTTTTTTTTCAATTCAACACGATTCTCGATTCAAAAACGATTTTTTTCCCGATTCAAAAGGATTCTCTATTCATTCAATACATAGGATTTCAGCAGGATCTACCCCAGTCTGCTGACATGCTAGCAGAGTAGTAGATTTTTGTAAAAAGCTTTTATAATTGTAAAGGACAATGTTTTATCAACTGATTGCAATAATGTCAATTTGTTTTAACTATTAAATGAACCAAAAATATGACTTATTTTATCTTTGTGAAAATATTGGACACAGTGTGTTGTCAAGCTTATGAGATGCGATGCAAATGTAAGCCACTGTGACACTATTGTTCTTTTTTTTTTTTTTTTTATAAATGTCTAATGATAATGTCAATGAGGGATTTTTAATCACTGCTATGTTGAAATTGTAACTACTACTGATACTGTTGTTGATAATATTCATTTTTGTTTCACTACTTTTGGTTTGTTCTGTGTCGTGTTTGTGTCTCCTCTCAATTGCTCTGTTTATTGCAGTTCTGAGTGTTGCTTGGTCGGGTTTGGTTTTGGAATTGGATTGCATTGTTATGGTATTGCTGTGTATTGTTTTGTTGGATTGATTAATTAAAAAAAGAAAAAAAAAAAGAAAAAAAAAATGTTTACAAATATGAAAAGAAAAATAAATCGATTTTTTAAAAATGAGAATCGATTCTGAATCGCACAACGTGAGAATCGCGATTCAAATTCGAATCAAATATTTTCCCACACCCCTAATATATACATATAAATGTATATACGCTGCAGGATTTTTTTTCACAATAGCCTATGCATTTAATTGTATTTTTTTACTTACCAATTGATGAATAACTTCATTTGAAATCGTGAGCCAGATTTAAATGAGATATTTAAACATACATTTTATATATAATATAAACAAACACAAATGTTTGGAATATGTTTGTTGCATGATCAGATTATTGTAACGTGTGGTTATATTTAGGCGTTAATTGTACCGCAAAACGTGTGCCACAACGCATAGATTTTTATTATTTGTTTGGAGCCAAACTGTTGTGAAAGAAACTACAAACAAAAGCTGAGGTTTTTATATATATATATATATATATATATATATATATATATATATATATATATATATAGTCGAGGTTTCTGTGGTTTATCCGTTATACAGTGCTCAATACTGGGGTAAAGCGAAATATATGTTAGGTCAGGAAAAAACACAAGAGGTTATATCATCCCTACAAGCCTGTTTCGCAGGTTTATATAAAATGATTATAAAATCCTCCGAAGAGCAGAGAAATCTGTGAAACAGGCTTGTCGGGATGAAATGGCCTCTGTGTTTTTTCCTGACCTAACGTATATTCCGCTCTACCCCGGTATTGAGCACTGTATAACGGATGAACAACAGAAACTTTGACTATATATATATATATATATATATATATATATATACATATATATATATATGTTTGTCTTCTTCTAATACGTTATCATTAATGTTATCTGTGAACAAATTATGTTTTATCAGCTTGTGTGTCACTTTAATATATTTGTCGTGAATGTCATGACAGGTTTGGGCTTTGTTTATTTTCTTTACTGTTTTTGGTATTGTTTCCTTTCCAGTGCTCTTATTTTCAGTGGTACTTTTCTGTTTGCCTCATTACTTTGGCCCCAGCGCTGTCTACCACACCTGTCCCTTATTGGCAATCTGAACACACCTGTTCCAGGTTGCCAATCAGAATTCTTTATAAACTAGCCTGCCTGCTTGTTTCAATTGCATGTTCCCTGCACGTGCATTTCCCAGTTGCACTATATCCTATTGACATTAAAGTCACGTTTGCCTGTGCTACGCCTGCCATCTCTGCATCTTGGGGTTATAAATGATAAATAATAAATGGGTTGTACTTGTATAGCGCTTTTCTACCTTCAAGGTACTCAAAGCGCTTTGACAGTATTTCCACATTCACCCATTCACACACACATTCACACACTGATGGCGGGAGCTGCCATGCAAGGCGCTAACCAGCAGCCATCAGGAGCAAGGGTGAAGTGTCTTGCCCAAGGACACAACGGACGTGACTAGGATGGTGGAAGGTGGGGATTGAACCCCAGTAACCAGCAACCCTCCGATTGCTGGCCCGGCCTCTCTACCAACTTCGCCACGCCGTCCCAAGACCAACAGAACCTAACAATATTGTTTAGATTAGTTTATTTGTCCTTTACAACAAATCAGCATCGATCAGTTTGTAAGACCCTGGGATGTTTATGAATTGTGCATATACACATTGGCTGAGGCATTTCTAGCAAGAACAAAACCACCTGTAAGAATATTAATAAACACCTAATATGTCCTTAAAACCTTCCTATGCTTGGTTTAAGCACATATTTGTGCATAGCTACACACTTTACTTTTTTTTGCAAATAATAATTAACTTAGAATTTCATGGCTGCAACACGTGCCATAGTAGTTGGGAAAGGGCATGTTCACCACTGTGTTACATGGCCTTTCCTTTTAACAACACTCAGTAAACGTTTGGGAACTGAGGAGACACATTTCTTAAGCTTCTCAGGTGGAATTCTTTCCCATTCTTGCTTGATGTACAACTTAAGTTGTTCAACAGTCCGGGGGTCTCCGTTGTGGAATTTTAGGCTTCATAATGCGCCACACATTTTCAATGGGAGACAGGTCTGGACTACAGGCAGGCCAGTCTAGTACCCGCACTCTTTTACTATGAAGCCACGTTGATGTAACACGTGGCTTGGCATTGTCTTGCTGAAATAAGCAGGGGCGTCCATGGTAACGTTGCTTGGATGGCAACATATGTTGCTCCAAAACCTGTATGAACATTTCAGCATTAATGGCGCCTTCATAGATGTGTAAATTACCCATGTCTTGGGCACTATTACACCCCCATACCATCACAGATGCTGGCTTTTCATCTTTGCACCTATAACAATCCAGATGGTTCTTTTCCTCTTTGGTCCGGAGGACACGACGTCCACAGTTTCCAAAAACAATTTTAAATGTGGACTCGTCAGACCACAGAACACTTTTCCACTTTGTGTCAGTCCATCTTAGATGAGCTCAGGCCCAGCGAAGCCGACGGCGTTTCTGGGTGTTGTTGATAAACGGTTATCGCCTTGCATAGGAGAGTTTTAACTTGCACTTACAGATGTAGCGACCAACTGTAGTTACTGACAGTGGGTTTCTGAAGTGTTCCTGAGCCCATGTGGTGATATCCTTTACACGCAGATGTCGCTTGTTGATGCAGTACAGCCTGAGGGATCACGGGCTTAGCTGCTTACGTGCAGGGATTTCTCCAGATTCTCTGAACCCTTTGATGTTATTACGGACCGTAGATGGGGAAATCCCTAAATTCCTTGCAATAGCTGGTTGAGAAAGGTTTTTCTTAAACTGTTCAACAATTTGCTCACGCATTTGTTGACAAAGTGGTGACCTTCGCCCCATCCTTGTTTGTGAATGACTGAGCATTTCATGAAATCTACTTTTATACCCAATCATGGCACCCACCTGGTCCCAATTTGCCTGTTCACCTGTGGGATGTTCCAAATAAGTGTTTGATGAGCATTCCTCAACTTTATCAGTATTTATTGCCACCTTTCTCAACTTCTTTGTCATGTGTTGCTGGCATCAAATTCTAAAGTTAATGATTATTTGCAAAAAAAAAATTAGTTTATCAGTTTGAACATCAAATATGTTGTCTTTGTAGCATATTCAACTGAATATGGGTTGAAAATGATTTGCAAATCATTGTATTCCGTTTATATTTACATCTAACACAATTTCCCAACTCATATGGAAACGGGGTTTGTAAAAATCGGTTCACCAAGTGGCTCACCACCACCTTGCCCTGTCTGGATCTCAGCAAATACATTACATTTTTTTGACAAGTAGTCAAACTAGCTCACGGAAATAAACACAACAGAGGCAGAGAGTGAGTGAAAGAAAGCACAAGAATTTGTGTTGGTGTTCAAGAAGTACTCAACAGCAAACTGCAAATAAGTCATGTCTCCCCTATTTCACATAAATGGCTTATCATTTCTGTTTGGCAGGTTCTGTTTCATCACTACATCCTTGAGAGGCCATAAATACGCTCAGCTGCTACATGTTTTAAATCAAAGGCCACTGGATTTTGGACTGCATGGAATATGTGTGCACACAAGACCTGAGGTTTTAAGTGTCAATCGGTCTAATCACACAATCTACTTCATTGAGAACATTTTAAAAGACTCTTGAAAAATGAATTGTTGCTGCATTATACCATACTATGAACCCCAAAGGCTGAAAACCAATAAGTCATGCAAACCAAGATATTTATTATTGTTTGTTTACTGCAACATTAATTAATTAACATCTATTATTGTAGTATGCACACTGAAATAGATAAATAGATAAATAATGTCAGAAAGTGTTTTAGTTTTGTCTTATTCTGACGCAGTTTTAAGATGTTAGGTTTCCTCTGCTCTTATTTTGGCGATCTATTAGGGGACGTCATTTCCTGTTTGTAGCGTGATAGTGTGAACAGCATCGTGTGCGTTCCTGACTAAAATGTACGTATACGGCCAATATAGCACTGTTATTAATTGTAAAATGCCTATAATGTGTTAGATATATCCTTAACCGAGTGTTTGTTTGCAACAATGTTCCTGCATGACGATATAATTCGCCAGCTCAACTTTCACCCTTTTAATGGCGACATACTTCTTGTTACACAGTAGTTGCCCTGTCCTACCACTAGATGGCGACATAGACCACGTCTAAAGCACTGTCTAAATCCATCCATTTTCTATCGCTTGTCCCGTTCGGGGTCGCATCAGTGCTTATTCTCCATTCATTTCTAATGGACTTGTATTAGTCCATGTAAATTTGTTTGTATAATTGTTTTAAAACACATTGTAGAGTATATTATATATGACATTATACATATCTTGTTATATTATTGCATATTATTTTGCCTAAATGTATCCTAATCATTCTTTGTCTATGTTCCCTTTAGACCACAGACGCACACATACACACCCGAATTGTCCAACTTCACCATTAAAGAGTGTCTAAAAGCCTCTCTGTGCCCTACTCTCTGATTTGAGTCCTTGTCCTAAGAAGATATCAGATCAGCATTCTGCACCCAGAGTAAATAAATAAATAAATAATGATAAATGGGTTATACTTGTATAGCGCTTTTCTACCTTCAAGGTACTCAAAGCGCTTTGACAGTATTTCCACATTCACACACTGATGGCGGGAGCTGCCATGCAAGGCGCTAACCAGCAGCCATCAGGAGCAAGGGTGAAGTGTCTTGCCCAAGGACACAACGGACGTGACTAGGATGGTAGAAGGTGGGGATCGAACCCCAGTAAACAGCAACCTTCCGATTGCTGGCACGGCCACTCTACCAACTTCGCCACCTACTCTATCACACGTAATATTGCCAAATTACGATGTGTAGTAGTACCAACTACCAGAAAAAGAACTGAAGAGTATGAATTAAAACTGTAAGGATGTGTGAATGTATGAAATAGTTTAGGATGTAAACATGTGAAAGTCTTATTAATGTTGTACTTCATCATCTTGAATGTACTGTATCGGGGCACCCACTTATAAGCTATTACAGCTATGGTTTCCCTTTTACAAAGCACTTACTAATAAAAAATTGTTAAGTTTATGAACTTTTACATCCATCCATCCATTTTCTACCGCTTATTCCCTTCGGGGTCGCGGGGGGCGCTGGAGCCTATCTCAGCTACAATCGGGCGGAAGGCGGGGTACACCCTGGACAAGTCGCCATCTCATCGCAGGGCCAACACATAGACAGACAACATTCACACTCACAATCACACACTAGGGCCAATTTAGTGTTGCCAATCAACCTATCCCCAGGTGCATGTCTTTGGAGGTGGGAGGAAGCCGGAGTACCCGGAGGGAACCCACGCAGTCACGGGGAGAACATGCAAACTTCACACAAAAGATCCCGAGGCCGGGATTGAACTCACGACTACTCAGGAGCTTCGTATTGTGAGGCAGACGCACTAACCCTTCTTCCACCGTGCTGCCCTACAATGTTTTGTAAATTTAAAAAATTGAATTAAATATTATTAATATTTTTACCTGTAGTTTTGTACCTACTAGAAATGCCTCAGCCAAAGTGTTTATATACAATTTATGAACATCCCAGAGTCTTTCAAACGGATCAATGTTTTAATTGTAAAAGACAAAAAAACTCAAAAGTATATTAAAGCCACAATTATTTGTTTGCAAAAAATCTGAACCGAAATGAAATTGTTGATATATACTGAACAAAAATATAAATGCAACACTTTTGTGTTTGCTCCCATTTTTCCTGAGTTGAACTCAAAGATCTAAAACTTTTACTCTACACACAGAAGACCTATTCATCTCAAATATTGGTAACAAATATGTCTAAATCTGTATGTATCTGCCAAGATAATCCATCCCACCTCACAGATGTGGCATCTCAAAATGCTTATTAAACAGCATGATTGTTGCACACATGTGACTTGGGTGCCCACAAAAAAAGGCCTCTCTGAAATGTGCCGTTTTAGATCTCTGGGTTCAACTCATGAAAAATGGGAGCAAAAACAAAAGTGTTGTGTTTATATTTTTGTTCAGTGTATTAATATCAATATTGTTTAAGTTGATAAGTCAAATCAGACTCCTCCTCAGTTGTCGATCTTCGGCTCTTCAAAGACAGCCATACAGTATTTAATTATTTTGTTTTTAATTATCTTGTGTTATTGTTGCACACATGAACATGAGTCACTGTGTACTGAGTTTTGTTGCTTTATTTAACATTTCTGTAACAACAGAAATAGCACATGAGGTGAATTGGGACATGTACATTTTTTTATACTATTGTTAACTAGCAGGCATTTGTATTTGGTCACAGTATATTTTAGGGGATTATTCTATTAAGGAAATATGCCCTGAGATAGCCTCAGATGCAGATGTCCATCACAGCTCATCCAGAGAGTGGTGGCTCTTGCCCCCAGAACAATTGGAATCCTAAAGGAATATAGGCTTGGATTTTAGGAGTGATCATAAATAAATTAGTGACATCTGGTTGGAGACCCCACAGGTAGGAGTAGAGATCAGGGGTCGGAGGTCACCCGACCCAAACCGAGCAGAGGGAATAGTTCCAGGAAATAGATTCACTGGCCAAACAACAAACTGGGCTTTGTCCAGACTGGCCAGCCCCAGAAGCTATAACTACAAAGAGTAAGGGTCTTCGTGTAAAAGGTATTTAAGGACAATGGTCCGAGAGGACATCAGGAGAGTAATCAGGCCCATACTCTTTCTCCTGAAAGCTGCAGTTTCAGTCTGAGGCTCGCTGAAACAAATAAAGCTTTTTGTTCGACGATTCCTCCTTGGCGTCTTCTTGGCTCATCAGGCAGTCACTCTGTCCTGGGAGAGTAACACGATCAGAAATATACCACACACATTAATATTTTCGTCACACCGCGTTGGTCCAAATGCGTCTCAATGAACCTTGTGGTGAAACAGCGCTATTACATGCTCTTGCTATTTCAGCTGTACATCATTGTGGAGAACGGTTTACTCAACTGATGTAACAAATCCAGAATTTGCATTTACCTACTAAACAAGCAATCAAAAAATGGGAGGTGGCTTTGCCTATCCTACATTATGATATGGCGGGCTGCTTCAGTATGGTTGGTGGCTCTAATTAGCCAGGTGACAAGTAGACCGTCACGTCAGAGGTCATAATTGGTTGCGGGCATGGGGAGTTTGAGATAGAATATAAGAAATATTGAAATGGCAAAAGTGTTAAGAGACAGAAAACTCCTGATTATATGTAAAAATGTAGACCAGAGGGATAGAGCGATAGATGGTTTTGCGGAAAGGAAGCGATAGAAGGCAATATTGTGGGTGATTGAAGAACAGGACTATTCAACTGGTGGCCTAGGGACTAAATCCCGCCTGTGAAGGACATCACACAGGCTCCTGAGTTCAGTTCAAGGAATTATAATTGGAGACAAATTATTTTCTGGCAAATTCCTAAAAACACATGAGTGCCCCTGTTGTATAGAGGAACTTGGACCACAACTTGGACTACATTGGCAGATCCTTGCCTCCCCCCTTTAGGTTGAATAAATGCCGACAGGGTACAATTATTAAAATTGTTACATTAGTGGATAATGTGAGAGTCCAGTCCATCAGGAAGCCAGCAGAGGGTCGTAGGGGGATCTTCTTCCATGTAGACAAGTCGGCAGCGCAGAGACGTCGAGCTGTCCACAGAAAAGTGGTTTACATCACTGAAGCGTTCCTCATGCACTTAAAGTCCTCTCTTTTTTGGCAGTTACAATTATTTTTTCGTAATGTGATTTATCTAACAAAGGTGTTCCTGTAGTGTCTGTACTTCAGGTGCAGTCAGTAGTCATTTGTTCAACTTCTTTAGTTATAATAGTGGTGTTCTTCATGGTTCCATTTTAGGTCCTTTCTTTTTCATCATTTGGACTATTCAGTTAAAAAAAACTTGCAGAAGGTCTTTTAAAAACACCAAAGCGCTCCTGTATCCCTGACAAAATAAATAGACCAAAATCAATTGTCTACTGGTCCTTAGCTTTCTGGAAATGTGCTCTCCAAAACATTTTAATTGAATATGTGAATGTCTGTCTGTCTAAGATGGCGACATGTCCCTGCTTGGCGCTCAGCATCAAGGGTTGGAATTGGGGGTTAAATCACCAAAATGATTCCCGGGCGCGGCACCGCTGCTGCCCACTGCTCCCCTCACCTCCCAGGGGGTGAACAAGGGGATGGGTCAAATGCAGAGGACAAATTTCACCACACCTAGTGTGTGTGACAATCATTGGTACTTTAACTTTAACTTTAACTTGTTTAACTTTAAACAGGGGCTGGTATTGGTATTAAGCCCGTGCATACATACTATGGTACAGTAGGTGGCAGTATGCACCTTTCAAGCCATGGCTGCAAGCCCGGCAAAGCCGAAGAAGAAGAGGTCGTAGTTGAAGCAGGAGAAAACATGGTTGCCGACACAGATATCCGCGTGGTTCACCGAGGTGGCAATAAAATCAATTTTAGATCGCCTGTCATTACCCATGACTCCAAGTAAGTTTTAGTTTTCACGTTTTATTACGCTCTCCGACTCTGCGGCGGTTCTTTTTTTTTTTTCAGTCCAGTTGCTGACGGCATTAGCATGGCAACGTGCTGTAATCATGCCACCCAGATGATGCACATTGTAAATAACTTCACAGGGTTGAATAAGTAATGGGAATGGTTTATGTTTATTTCGAATATGCAATATAATTGACATAGCAACGGTACATCCCATGTTCAGTCAGTAATTATTTCTTTCTTTAGTATATTTCGAACATGAACATACTTACAGTATAATACATCACACAATTTCATATCATTTCACTTTACATCATGTCCCGAAAAGGAGTAGGAAGAAGTAAAGCTTATTTAATCCTACCCCTTTCCCACTTTAGAGCGTTTACAAATATAGAGAATCATTTACTGACCTTTTTATATATTAAAATAACATATGTGAATTAGTATACACAACTGTTTTGTAATATGTAATTAATTAATTCAGTCATTATTAACCTACTGAGATGAAAAATATCTTATTTTCAATAAGGTTGAAAGTATTTCTCATAATTCTTCTTCTTTGTACTTTGTAAGCACTATTTTGAACAACCTCTTAAACGGGATCATATCAGTACAATGTTTAACTTCTTTACTTAATCCATTCCATAATTTTATTCCACATACTGATATGCTAAAGGTTCTAAGGGTTGTACGTGCATACAAATGTTTTAAATTAGATTTTCCTCTAAGGTTATATTTCTCCTCTTCAGTTGAGAAGAATTGTTGTACATTCTTTGGTAGCAGGTTATAGTTTGCTTTGTACATCATTTTAGCTGTTTGCAATTTTACCAAATCACTGAACTTTAATATTTTTGACTCAATAAATAAAGGGTTTGTATGTTCTCTATATCCAACATTATGTATTATTCTAACTGATCTTTTTTGTAACACGGTTAGCGAATGTAGCGCACATTTGTAGTTATTTCTCCATATTTCTACACAATAACTCAGATATGGTAACACTAGCGAGCAGTAGAGAATATGAAGTGATTTTTGGCCCAGGACGTATTTTGCTTTATTCATTATTGAAATGTTTTTTGCCACCTTATGTTGTATGTTTTGTATATGAGATTTCCAGTTCATTTGATCATCTATTAATACTCCCAAAAATCTTGTTTCTTTTACCCTTTCAATGTCTACTCCGTCTATTTGTATTTACTTTACGCATGAACTGCAAGTCCAAGTTAACATGCAATTGTGATTGTAGGTTCCTCCTGTGTGCGTCTGGCGAGTGTGTGAAGGTGTACAGCACGGCCACGGAAGAATGTATTCATCAGCTTCGTGGACACACGGATCTGGTCACGGGTGTGGTGCTCAAACCCACCAACCACCTCCAGGTACATCTATCTATCACCTATAAGTAAAGGTGCATGCCTTTAAAGTTAAAGTTCCAATGATTGTCACACACACACTGGGTGTGGTGAAATTATCCTCTGCATTTGACCCATCCCCTTGTTCACCCCCTGGGAGGTGAGGGGAGCAGTGAGCAGCAGCGGTGGCCGCACTCAGGAATCATTTGGTGATTTAACCCCCAATTCCAAACTTGATGCTGAGTGCCAAGCAAGGAGGCAATGGGTCCCATTTTTTGTAGTCTTTGTAGTTATGACTCGGCCGGGGTTTGAACTCACAACTTCCCAGGGCGGACACTCTAACCACTAGGCCACTGAGCTGGTACTAGTTCACGGTGTAACCACAAATATTGTTTCTTTATACAATATATTGTAGGACTGCCTTCAAGTAGGGGTTTGCGTCACCAAATCTGATGTTAGATTTTGCTCATCGTTTATGACGATTTTAAAAGAGAAATACATTTTAAAAAATGACATGTAGTTAGGGATGTAACCAGTGGTGGGCTGTCAGGGCCAGCAAGGTCTTCTCTGCTGGCCTAACATAACCAGAAATCATGATCATAATTAAAGATTTTTAAAAAATATTTACTTTCCCTAAATATATCTAAAAGTAATCATATTCTCTTCTTTTCATATTTTGCTCCTTCCAGTGCTGTTGTTTTTAGGTTAGAGTTTTTATCCAATCAGAATTCAGCTAGCTTATGTTGCCATGCTGTACCAAATCTGCCCGAAGCCATCAGAATCAACAATGCTGGCGTCTGTGCACTGTAAGTGAACGGGCACATACAGGTGATAGACAGTTGCGATAGCCAATCAGATCACAAGTTGTTGTCAGTAAGGCATTCTACCTGGCCAAAGGCAGATATATTGTGATGTTATGAGCTAGGTAACATAAGAACTCCATTACCTAGCATGCCACAGTAGTGAAGAGCATGCTCAGTAGCCGCGTTTAGCCATGCCGGGATGTCTTTGATGAGCACGCTGTGGAGTAAACTTTAAGAACTCAGCCAACGCGCCTCGTCTGCATCTTTTGTGATTAGACAAGACAACACATATATTTGCAAGGCCATTTTCAAGAAATATATTTATAGATAAACTACATCTTGTGAGACTATGTCGGCCAACCCCAGAAGCTCGAATGGGTTCTACAGATTGTGAGTTCAGATATTTTATTTCTTTATTTTTTCACGTTTAATACGTTTTTTGCAATTTTAATTTGGACAGTACCACGTAAGATATGTTTTAATTGCTGATGTGGGTTTATTGATTTTTAAATGTGCAATAAAATAACCCGTTGTGTACACTGTTGATGTGGTTCAATGCACAGTAGGGCGTAAATGTGTTTCTGTATAGTATTTCTATACTGGGGCGGTATAGCTCGGTTGGTAGAGTGGCCGTGCCAGCAACTTGAGGGTTCCGGGTTCGATCCCCGCTTCCGCCATCGTGGTCACTGCCGTTGTGTCCATGGGCAAGACACTTGACCCACCTGCTCCCAGTACCTCCCACACTGGTTTAAATGTAACTTAAATATTGGGTTTCACTATGTAAAGCGCTTTGAGTCACTAGAGAACAAGCGCTATATAAATATAATTCACTTCACACAATCCTTATGAAAAACATGATGACGAAGTGCAGTTCCCCTTTAACTACTACTGTATGTTCAGTGTATTTTGCCATTCATTAGCTGTTGAACCAATTGTTTTGCATTTGTTGCAGGTCTACTCTTGTTCAGTAGATGGCACTGTCAAGCTTTGGGACTTTACAGATGGAATCCTCATTAAGGTGCAGCCTGATTTATTTATTTTTGTTTGTTTTGCTCTACCTTAAACTTTCCTGAAATTATGAAGATCACAATCATGTATTTACCTGAACAGAATTAGTTTTAAGCTATTCACAATTTGTTTTCTGCACATGCTTAACATTTGTACTAGGGATGTTCCGATCAGGAATATATGCTAAAGCCTGGTGTATACTTTTGCGTAACTTGCGTAGACGTCGCCGTCATCCCCCATTCCCCTGCGTAGCCCCCCGTGTAGCCTACGTGCACCTCCCATAAATCCTAGGTCCTTGTCGCCGGTGATGCAGAACGCAGAGCTGTGATTGGTCAGTTTTTGCCAAGGAGTGTCCCTGAACACAGGCGAGCAGACTTTGTGCTTGAAAAGCACACATTATTGTATGAAATAAAACCGTGAATAAACATTTGCATGAAAACTGATATTGTGTACTTAATATCTCGGTGCGCTCTGAAGACAATTACTGAATGTGTGTTCCTCATCTTATTGGGTTGTTGCGTCCAGAAGAAGTCACAAAGTGAAAGTACGACTAATCTTGTGCTAACAGGTTCAATTCCGACACATGTTCTTTCTCATGCACACACGTCTTTTTCTCTCACACATATTTCTCATTCTGCGTCAATCTTTCAGGCACGGTATATTTACAAAAAATGTGTGAACACGACATGGCAATAGAGATAAACACCAGCATTTCGTTAACTTAAATAGTTAATTTTAAAAATATATATATTTACAATTAAGTTCAAGTTAAAGTACCAATGATTGTCACACACACACTAGGTGTGGTGAAATGTGTCCTCTGCATTTGTTCACCCCCTGGGAGGTGAGGGGAGCAGTGGGCAGCAGCGGTGCCGCGCCCGGGAATCATTTTTTGTGATTTAACCCCCAATTCCAACCCTTGATGCTGAGTGCCAAGCAGGGAGGTAATGGGTCCCATTTTTTATGGTATGACTCGGGAGGGGTTTGAACCCACAACCTACCGATCTCAGGGCAGACACTCTAACCACTAGGCCACTGAGTAGTTACTCTAGTTAATTACAAGTTGGATCTCTCTTGTACAATGTACCGAACGCCCGAATATTGTTGCAGGTTATAATGTCCTCTGCCGCAACTTGTTCAGAAGTTGCACAGTCCATCTTCTCAAAGGTTTATAAGTAAAACGTCCATTAGAGTAACCTGATGATTGTGAATGATTAGTTCCAGTGTAGACCTGTGGTTGTATTTAATCACTCTTCACAGGAAGAAAATACACAGTATTGCGCCACCACCCACTGAAGAACTATAAATTAAACAAGACGCCGTCAGGGGGGACGCAAGCTACGTGACGCAAGAGTATATTCCAGCCTTAACGATTCTGATGCCGATCAGCCATGAGTGATATCGGCCGATACCAACACCGATCACATGTATTAACTGTAAATTTTTCAGTTTGATTATTGTATTGACAGTTTAACAATTTTGGCACAATATTTTAAACTAGTTCTTTATTCTTTTATTTGTATTTCATACAATTAAGAAAAACAAAGTAATTCATGCTTAAGATATTATGAAATCCAGTTTATGTTTAGTAATGGAGGTGATTATTCTTAACTTGGGGGCGCAGATTCACACTGTGTATAGAGACACATAATTAGCTTGCTTGTCAGTTGGGAGACTAAAAATAAATACAATATTAGCTACAGGGGATCGGTGTTTGTGATCGGCATTATTCAGCAATGTCGATCACTTAATTTTTCAAATAAATCAATTGATTCTGATCGGTGGCCATTTGATCAGCACATTCCTGATTTGTAAAAATAAATTGTCTGTGTTTAACTGTTTTTGGTGGAAAGTTTTTCACACACCGTGATAGTGAATTAAAATGTGTTTTATCTCTCTGCAAGCCATTTTTGACAGATTTTTTGTAATTGTCTTTTAGTCTTATGTTGTTGGATATCCCATGTACTCCATCTATGCTTCTGCAAACCACGAGGGAGTCTTCTTCGTAGTCACCCGAACAAAAACCGACAAAATAACTGGTAAGCAATCTTTTCGGTGCACTTCACTAGCTACTGTTACGTACCACTAGGGTGCGCTAAAGACAAGTAAATGTTACTTAGTAGCTTCAACAGTTTGATGAAAAACAACTAGGTAAAAGGTCACCAATCGTGTGCTTGTGTGTGTTTTTGTGTAGAGCATTGTCAACTCGTGGCGGTACATCTTCCTCAGAGTTCAGATCAGCTGGCAGAGTCCCTGGAGTGTTCTGCTGTGCTTGCAAATGTCAGTTCGAACCCACAATCCATCGCCTTTGGAAGAGGGGTTTGTACACCACTTCTGCTACTTCATCACTGTTACTCTGTAGTTTTCTGCTTCAAATTTGAAAAGTAATCCTAAGTAACTACATTACAGTTATAATTTCAAATAACAATAATTGGAAATTTGGAATTAATATATGAAGTGTTTTTTCCTTACACCATTTCTTTACTTCCATTTAAATAAATTTACAAGACCTGGCCAACAATGGAGGTTTACATACCTTATGGCCTAATTCTGTCCGCAATTGGTAATTCATTTGAATTGCTTGGCTTCCTGCCACAGACCAGGCTTTTTTGCATACTCCACAAATGTTAAATAAGTTTGAGGTCAGGGCTTTGGGTAACCTAATTTTAGCCTGCTGTTTTATCCATTTAAAAATCAGTTTTGATTTGGGTTTGAATTCAATGTCCTGTTTAGAATAGGGTCCAGCACCCCCTGCGAACCCGAAATGGACAAGCGGTAGAAAATGGATGGATTGATGGGTCCTGTTTAGAACACCCAATTGTAGGGATGATGTTTGATAAGAAATTATCGAGTTCGAGCCTATTATCGAATCCTCTTATCGAACCGATTCCTTATCGATTCTCTTATCGAGTCCAGATAGGTTGTTGTATATGGAAAAAAACACACACTATTTGGTTTAACAAAAGCTCACTTTTATTATATAAGAAAAAAATAAAATCTAATAAATAAATAAATATTGACTGTTACCACCCTAAAAAAAAAATAAATAAAAAATTGACTGTTGTTACCCAAAGTATATTAAGTGCGATTTTTCAGAAAAACAAATATATATACAGTAACACAAAAACAACCTGTCTCTGTGATCACTATAGGTGTATAAATAATAATATAGTGTTAAATAAAATCAGTCCCTTGGGCACAAAACTGAAAATAATACAGCTCTCCAAAAAGTGCAATTCTGCTGCTATTTGACATAACTGTTTGTTATGATGCTTTGACATTTTTGCACTTTATTTCTTTATTGAAAGAAAATTCTATGAAGAGAAAAGTTCTTTGCAAATGTGGTTACAATGCTAAAAAATGAAAAGTTAAAGCTAAAAAAAGAAATACACTTTATTGAGTTAACATTATTTGTTTATAGGGGGAAAGATGTTATGAGCTAGGGAATATAACAACTACACTACCCAGCATGCAACGGGAGTGACGAGCATGCGCGGTAGCCCCGAAAAGTGTTGTTGCATATCGTCACCCGGCAGCTAAGAATGCGGTTATGAGTACGCTGTGAAAGTAAACGTCAAGAACTCAGCCAACAGGCCTCGTCTGCATTATTTATAATTAGACAGACAACACATATACAGTGTGATTTTGTTTTGTTTACAAGGAAAGAAAAACAAAAGTTAAAAAAGGGAGATGGCATATATGTATGTGCTGCGGTTGCTTTAAGAACGTTGTGACAGCTGCCGTAAAGGAGGTGCGTTGCTAGCCTGGTTGCTATGTTTCAGGTTGGTCGTAAAAGTGTTCGTCATGTGTTTGTACCCTGGTCAAATCTCTCGGTTAAGTTATTCATTAAATTATACCTTTTGTTTTGAACTTTATTACACCTTGGAGCGCTTTTTCCCGTCCATTTTTTCCTGCTTTCGCTATCTGCGCCTAATGACTGAGCTACGTGACGCCATTTCTTGTGATTTCACACGAAGCATTTCTGGTCGGGACGGGATTCGTTCCGAGGGATTCGAATAAAGAACCAACTCTTTTTCTTTACTATAGTGGTCTCGATAACGGGTACCGGTTCTCAAAAAGGGATTCGAGTCTGAGGACTCGGTTCAATTCTTATCAAACAACCGGGAAAACCGGTTTCGAGTATCATCCCTACCCAATTGTAGGCCAGGATTCAGACCTGTGTGGATTACAGTCAGTGCCCCCTAAATTAAAAGAAAAGTGGCTCAAAAGTTAAGCAAATTAGCAATGAGTTGGATTTAAATTTGGGTTGTCTAAATTAAATAAATGGGTTATACTTGTGTAGCGCTTTTCTACCTTCAAGGTACTCAAAGCGCTTTGACAGTATTTCCACATTTACCCATTCACACACACATTCACACACTGATGGCGGGAGCTGCCATGCAAGGCGCTAACCAGCAGCCATCAGAGGCAAAGGGTGAAGTGTCTTGCCCAAGGACACAACGGACGTGACTAGGAAGGTAGAAGGTGGGAATTGAACCCCAGTAACGAGCAACACTCCGATTGCTGGCACAGCCACTCTACCAACTTTGCCACGCCAATTACCAGTTCATTTGTATGATTAATCTAAAAAACAATATCACATTACTATTTATTTTGACCGTACAAGCTCTTTTACCTTAACCACTATACGGGTCAGTGATCAGATTTTGCATATGACAGTACAAAAATGACTGCGGAGACTCATGGGCAAATTTCACTCCAAAATGCAACCTGAAAGAACATTGGATAAAACAATTGCCAAGTTTTGTGCATATAAATGACATCCATTCATGTATACATTTTAAAAATGTTTCCGGATAGCATTTTGACAAAAAAATGCATTTGTGCCCAAATATTGGGGTCTTTCCAAATTTTAACTATGCAAGCAAGTAATCACCTGTGATTAATCCTGATTAATCTAAATTCTAAAATGTGATTGGCCTTAATCAGTGATTTACAGTATCAAGCTACATAGCTTAATTACATTTTCCAGTAGCTTGGCGGTTGCTTAGCTACTTTTTTAACGAGTAGCTTTTCCTGTAGCTTAGCTACTTTTAGACCCATATAGCGAGATAGCTTACATCAAAGCTACAAAGATAGAAAATTGACTGCAAATCCAGGCCCCCACAAAATATGGAGAAAATACAATGACCTGGATGAAGGACTACATACGGAGAAAATCCGTTATGATTGGTTGGTGTTCGTGTGATGAGTCACAATTGGCTAAGTTTAGGGCGAAACATTACAGACTGGCCAATCAGAGGCTTTGATTAGATTGTTCCTTTAGTGATGAAGACGACATGAAGGAAACCCACAATAATGCGTGTCCTTGGCCATATTTAGATACATTCATGCGTTTAGACAAAACAATGCCCAAAACCTTTTGTTTTTAGTTGTTTACTCTGTAAACCAAAATCATAACTACTCTCTTCATTTAAGACGTCCAACACAAATTTAGGAACACACATTAAGGTGAGTTGAGTTCATGAAAAGTTTTACTGCACATAATCATTACCAACTGTTCCTAAACAACACATATGTCAGTGTTTTTTTGTCAAGATATAGAAAGATACTGGGTTTTTTTTAGAAAATTAGTAACATTATAGGGGTGGGCCAAAGAAAAGGCAAACTAAATAAAAACATACTGTGGGTTGCGGGGACTCCTAGAGGTAGTTTTAGGGTGTCCCCAGCTAAATGACAGATAGGTAATGGTAATGGACCCTCTCAGTTACATTAACATTGATATTATACATGTGGGACCATAGATATAAATGCTGTTAAATGTAGATTTGATGTAGCAAGCTACTTTTGCCGTGTTTCTTGCTACAATTCTCCGGGGCTAGCTGTAGCTTAGCTACATTTAATCAAGAGTAGCTTGTACCTTAGCTTACTACATTTCCAACTAGCTTGCCCATCACTGGCCCTTATTTGTATATATGCTGTGTACTATTGGAAGGTAATGGTGATTATTCAAGGAAATCTAAACGACTGTCAAGTAGCTAGGTAATATGACACTCTTTGTTATAATCAACCAGAAATTATTTAACTTTTATTGAAACATGGTTAATTTGAAGAGAGAGGGCTCATCTTATATTTTAGTCAATATTGTAGTAGCTTTTTTGATGCGCCAATTATTGCAGGTTCGGTGTAGGTATGCAGATGTATTATTCTCTAACAATTAGGAATGTTTTTTATTACATTTTAACCAAGGGTAGTACTAAATATATACTTTTTAAAGGGTGCTCAAACCGGTACTTGAAAAATAGGAAAAACATACATTTTTGTTAAACAATGTTTTTATGCAATTTTGTGAAATTCAAGTCGAACGGATTAGTAATGTAAATACTTCTATAATATAGATACATTTATAACTAAGAAATAAAAATACATTTATAACTAAAAAATAACACCTGAAATCCACAAAAAAAAGTGTAAAAATCTTATCAGCAAAACCAACAACAATACAGAAAATAGGGGCGAGAAGATTTGTTTGTATTGTAATTTTGATGCTCACAATTCCAGGGTTCATGAATGCAAACTTTAGTACCCGTCCCTAATAATACCCATCATTTCAATGTTCATCTACACAGGCGGAGTACATTGCTTCAGCCAAAGCTTTTGATTTGGATGTCTTTTTCTTCAAGAACCAGAAGTCACACAGGTAAGCTAGAAATGGGTATTTATTTCTGTGCCATTGTGAACACAATAGAGTACATGGGCAGTAGGCTACATCTCAATAACACTAACTGTCTTTGATTGATTGTCAAAAGGCTTAGCCTGAGCAAACACAACAAGAAGGGTGCCAAGAACTCCTTTACATGCCTTGTCTGTCACCCAAAAGAAGACTGCATTGCCTCCGGACATGAGGATGGAAAAATTCGCTTGTGGTGGGTATATCGCATTGTGGTGTTGATGTACATAAATTGTGTTTGTTTTGCTGATAAGACTTATGCAATATAATATGGAACATATTATGTGCAACACAATGACTGTGTGGTTAGCTAACTCACAAGTGTTTTTGATGTGATTTTTGCATGGTCTCACCGTTCTTGCATGAGTTACTGTGGTTTCCCCCCACAGTCCAGTCCAAAGACATGCAAGTTTGGTGCATAGGAAACTAAATTGCCCACAGATGTGAATGAAGGGTATTACCCTCCTCTTGCTCAAAATCAGCTGGGATAGGCTCCAACTCATTGCGACCCTTAACATAAGGTGTAAAGAAGCAATGTACAGTGGAACCTTGATTTACAAACTTTTTCAGAATCAGAATCAGAATAGTTTTATTGCCATTGTTTGAGAACGGGTTCACAAACTAGGAATTTTTCTTGGTGCAAACGTGCGACATAAAACAAATATAACACATATTTGGTATAAAAAGAGCTGTGACTGAGCTATCAGATAGACTTAGAAGGGATTCAAGGAATTCAAGGAGCTGCTGTTAGGAGTTCTTGTTCATTTGCCTGATGGCCGAGGGGAAAAAACTGTTCAGGTGGCGGGAGGTGTGGGTCTGGATGGAGCGTAGTCTCCTGCCTGAGGGGAGAGGGGAGAATAGTGTGTGTCCAGGGTGAGAAGAGTCAGCTGTGATCCGACCCACACGCCTCCTGGTCCTGGAGGAGAACAAGTCCTGGAGGGATGGGAGCTTGCAGCCAATCACCTTCTCCGCAGCACGTACGATGCGTACGGCAAAACTTGTTTTGTTCTTGAACATGGTTCGTAAATCAAAGTTGGTATAGTGAAGCAAACGTTCTCATAAACAATGTAAATATGAATTAGTTCCAACCCGAACAAAAGTCCATATTTTAGTTAAGGTTGGTACATTTTGAACACAATATAAAGTGCTACACAATACTGTATATTAAACAAACATAACCAAGGAGGTGATGAATCAATTGTCTCTTTATTAACATATTAAAACAAAGATGACAAGCTGTACTGTCCTGCATGCGCGTACACACAAGTTCCTTTGGTACCCTCACAAACAATCAGAAATCCCTGATTTTAACAACCATATTGCTACAATAATAAACATTTTCAAAAGTAAAATCCATTTACTGACAGTAAATTAAACTCGGCAAAGGTCTTCTCTTGAGCTGCTCCTTTGCACGAAGAGATAAGACGGGGGGGATGCACCGTGTGTGTGCTTTGGAAGAGGCACCACTGAACGAGAGGTAATCTTCTTTATGAAATACGTCCGCTTTGAGATTTTTTTTCAGAAAAGTCCCTTCTCATCTCAATTCAAAACTTGCTGTGATACAAGTGCCAGCTTCCGCCATCGCTTCAATACGAGCAAGCACAAAATGGCTGCCAGCGGGGCACTGAATGAATGAAGCGTTAGTATACAGATCGCACAGTCATATGTGGTGCGATCTAAAAGTTTGTAAACAGAAAAGTTCACAAACAGAGGGGTGCATAAATCAAGGTTTAACTGTATTTTGTTAAATCCATTCAACCATTTTGTGAGAATGTGTCCCATTTTTATGTTTTAAGCTGAAATGAGTCCGTTTTAAAAAGACAAGGAAAACCAAACCTTTGTTTTTCCTTGAATATAATGTCCAACTTTCTTTGAATACATTTCCTGAGTTTAAATGTTGTTTATCCTCTAGGAGAAACTTCAACCAAAAGGAATATACATGTTCCACCTTACACTGGCACCACAGTGCTGTCAACTCGCTATGCTTCACCCCAGAAGGTAAACACAACTGGTTTAGCGTTTGGATCAATTATATAATTAATTGGAAATTGTTTGTAAAAATGTACATTCAAGGTAATCAATTTGCTACAGAATGCATTTTTTGTTCGCTCTACACAATAGTTTTGCTTCCTTATTCATGTTTTTGTTCTTTTTCAACCAGGTACCAATCTGCTGAGTGGAGGTGTGGAGTCTGTACTCGTCCAGTGGCAATACGGCCAGGAGAGCCAGCGGGACTTTCTTCCCCGACTCGGTGGAGCAATTACCCATGTCACTGTTTCCCCTGATGGGTCCCTGTTCTGTACCTCACATGCAGATAACAGTAAGATGTTATGATTTAAATGCCATTGGAACTTTCATTTAGCACAGTCTGTGAGGAACAATGAGCCAAGTTTGTAGCTTATGGGTGACGTATTATCAGACCCTCCCGGATCTTGCAATCATGCCAACTCAACCAAATGCTGCAAATTATGTGCAGCCTCGCAACTTTCCCTCTCATTTTGGTCAGTTATCATAACTTCCACCAATCCAGTGTGTCCGTTAGTAGCGCTCAAATACGCACATCAAATGTCGAGCCAGGCAAATTTGTCCCTGTATCGCCCACCTTTGTACTCACTTCTTTGTTTAAACTGAGATGTCATAGTCTACGTGTGATGATAATCCCATTTACTAACAAAATTCACAGCTATAGATCACTCAACGAAAGCAGGGGTAATACTATGCAATGTGCGATACAAAATCAAAACCTCTCAAACCCAAGAACTTTTCTACCACAGCATACCGTACTCAACAATGTTTGCAAATAGTGGATAACAGAGCAAATAATGGATAATGACTGCATGATTAATCTATTGTAAATCGATTTAATTGTATTTGTTTCACCCATTTAGAGTAAAAAAATATCAACATAACATTCAAATAAACCATGAATGAAAAGGAGAAGAAAGAAGTAGAAACGTATGTCTGCCCTGTTTTTACACAATTACAGTTGTTGTTCAACTCAGGAGACCATTCAGGAATGTTTTCTGTATTCACAACATAAAAATTTCATAACAAAATAACTAAACATGGAAACAAACATTTACTTCAAATCATATCTTTTCATCATGTTTTTTTAATGCAGTAGATTTAAATTTTTTGTTCCACTGTCAAGATTGTTCCATAAACTAACACCTTTTGATTTAAATGCTTCCTTCCATTATCCCTGTGCTATATACCGATTTAATAAAGAGTCCAGTTCCTTTTATATTATAATTAGTCTCTTTTAACAAAGTTTGTTTTATGTTGTTGGGTAAAATGTTTGCATTTGCTTTTCGCGGGATTTTTAAGATATTATACTCTACCAATTCATTACATTTCAGTAAGTTCAACTGTTTGAATATTGGGTTTGTGGGCTCTCTTCTGCAAAAGGAAGATTGGATTTAAATATGTTTTACAGGCACTATCCCACACTTCAATACAGTATGTCAGGTATGGAAAAATCAGTGAATTATACAAAATATACAATGCTTTTTGATTTAGAAATTCCTTCACTTTTTGTTAAATAGAAAATGTTTTAGATATTTTAACCTTTGTATAATTTTGGATTTCTGTGACAAATTGTTATCAATCATGAGACCCAAAAATTTAAATTGTTGTGTTCTTTGAATCACAACTCCTTCGACATATGAAGCATCTACACTTGTTCTACTTCTACCAAAAAATCATATACTTAGTTTTACCGGTATTCAAGGATAATCTATTAACATCAGAATACTTTTTAATTTTGACTAATTTGTTTTCAACCACCTCGAACACATCCTTAATATGTTGTCCTAAATAAAATAGGATTGTGTCGTCCGCAGATAAAATACACTTAAACAGTTTGGAAACCTTATTAATATCATATTTATACACGAGAAACAGTATTGGTCCTATGACCGATCCTTGTGGTACTCTTCAACTAATATTATGTAAGGCAGATTTCCTATTGTTAACTTCAGTCTTTTTGAAGATTGACAAAAATGCTTACTAAATATTGTTTTTTTATCTATTGCAGTTAAAATGTCTTCTGCTAAATCATTGCTTTTGCAGTTGAGTGATTAAGATGGAACCCATATTGACTATTACTTAAAATATTATATCTATTAATACATTTATTCAACCTGACCGCAAACAATTTTTCTAAGATCTTTGAGAACTGTGGCAGCAGTGATAATGGTCTGTAATTGGAGAACTCATGCTTGTATCCACCTGTGTAAAGTGGTATTATTAATCGTAATCGTTATTTAACAGTGGAACCTCGATTTGTCTGTCTATCTGTGTTGGCCCTGCAATGAGCTGGCGACTTGTCCAGGGTATACCCCGCCTTCCGCCCGAATGTAGCTGAGATAGGCTCCAGCAACCCAGAGAGGGACAAGCGGTAAAAAATGGATGAATGGGTACCTCGATTTACAAACGTAATTTGTTCTTGAACAAGGTTCGTAAATAATAACAAAAAGTACCGGTATATTTTATAGCAAATTCCTCCATAAGAAACAATGTAAACATAAATAATGGGTTCCAGCCTCAACAAAAGTCCATATAATAGTAAAGATTTGTACACTTTTAACACAACATAAAGCTCTTTACAGTACTGTATATGAAACCAAAATAACAAGGTGGTGATGGATCAACTTTTTATTTAATAACCAAGCCAAAACATCAGCTTAGCTGTCCCTTTTCCTTGCTACCGCCTTGCAGACTCGCACACACTGTCATTAGCACTGTGGTGCACTCAGTTTGAAATTACTAAAGTTCTTAACTTTAACAGTCAGGTCGCTACAACAATTAGTGATAAGAAATAAAATCTGCTTTACCTTGTTGGTTCATCTTTTTGGTGTTCAGCTGAAGAGTCTGGGGAGCAGTGTCGACAACGCTGTGAATACTATATGAATGTTTCTAACCAACATGTCTAATTTTTCATTTGCGCTCCGCCACCAAAAGAGTTTGCCTCCCACCAAAGAGACATAAAGAACTGCTATTTCTTGAGCTAATGTTGTGTTTTTAGACCAAAATTAAGTATTGAAAAATTTTTTCAGCATGTTCATTACAGGACATTGTAAAACAACGACCACTTATACACATTCCACTACACTTTGCAAAGTAAAAGCTGGAATGAGGGATCACGTGGTGCTGAGCTGAGATTTTTCTTTCTTGATTTCTTTACTTTTAAACAATGTTTCTTTACCATTGTATAAACAAACATGATTATGTATCTGAGAGCAGTAAGCAAAACTTAACAGTGCTGTCTTTCTTTCAGAAATTACGATCATCCAGAGCTGTGTAAAAGTGTGTGCTGTAATTCAGGGTCTAGTCAAAGGTGAGTTCTAACCTAAAAAAAGCTTGGATTAGACTATAGGGACTGAATACAAATTACTAAAATCTATTGCATCTATTTTTTCTGAATAGTTTGGAATTAAAGCCTTCATTAAATAGAGGCTTTCATATCGTTTCTGTCCTTGTGTAGGACAAAGTGTCTCCACCGGCTTGATGGTAGACCCTCGCAGCAAATCATTAGTACTAAATGGAAAACCTGGCCACCTGCAGTTTTATTCCCTTCAGAGAGAGAAGCTTATTTTTAATGTAAGTATTGTTTTGTAATCAGAGCTATGGTTTTATATTAAAAGATTGTGTTATAAAATACCAAATTATACATTTTTTTTTTACCATGGTTATTGTTTTTAGGATGTATGACTAATGACAGCTGGAAGAAATATTTAAAATAAAAATCACAAGATAATTAAAATAATGCTCCTGTTTATCACGTCGCCTTAGATAGTGCTACAGTCTAAAGAATAAATTATATAGTGCTTACTTACAAGGTTGTTTTGGAGGTCTCTTTTTCATAAAAAATTGTTTTCAGGATCTATGTGAATTTGTTTTGGAAATAATGACAAACTTGTATCATCTCGCTTTCCTGAAATATTTACCACATTAGTTGCTGCCTCTTTATCCGCAAAGTACACCGAGTGAATACCTGTATTTCAATATACAGCTTTGTTACACAGTCACATTTATCTACAAGTGTACCTTGATGCCTTTTAATTTTATTTTTTTTCTCATAGTTGGACATTGTGCAGCAAGAGTACCTTTGCGATTCAGGATTGGAGCAGTTTGAGGTGGTAAAGGCAGCTTTTGATGCATCTGGAAACTGGCTTGCAACTGTTGAAGAGAGAAAACAAAAAACTGCAGACCTGGAACATAATTTGAAACTGTGGTCATTTGATGAACAAATACAAAGGTATCTTGGCAACATTTAGTTTTTGTTCTTAATGTTTTGTCACTTTATTTGCATGGGACTACAGTTGGCAAAAACGTTCTTGTACTTCATGTCTTTAAACTACTGGTATGTTATTACAGTATTGTTATTCTATCTTGTAAAGTAGCATAGGCAAGTGGTTTTAGTGGGATAAGGATTCCAAGGTTCCTTCATGTAGTTTCAGGGTTTTAGTCTGATCAGAATTGTCAAATATGATCTACTCTAAGTGTGAAACTATAGCTTTGTAACACTAGCACCCTATCACCCACAGTTTTGTGCTGAACACCACCATCTCAGCCCCCCACGAGGCTGAGATTACAGCCATGTGCTTTTGTTCCGCCGGAGACAACCCCACGGCCACGCTGGTTTCCACAAGCAAGGACGGCCACTTCAAAGCCTGGCAGCAGGTTATGGCCACCCACTCAGAAGGTGATCTGTCAGTTTCACCATTCTCAACAACCATAGAAGAATAAAAAATCCTTTTAAAAATACAATTAAAATAAAAACATAACAAAGGTGGAATAAAAAAGCTTACAGGTGAAATGTAATTTAGAAAAAGTTTCAATGTTGACTAATAAAACAAAGCTGTTTTTTTTCTTAAAAACTCATTGCTCAAAACATAATATTGAATCAAAATCAATGTTTTTATGAATTATTGACCTATCCAAGGTTCCAATTACTTCACTTCAAATATTCCACTTTGAAAAATATTTTTTGTAGAAGATTTTGCATATTTTGAGTTTGCCATAAAAAAAAACATAGTTTTCTTTGACAAAAAGGGCAGAAAACAAACAAAAACAATGAAAAAAAGGGTTATTTATAAAAGAGAATGTTTATAACTGAAGACATTTACATATGCATAAAAATGTGTTTCCTTTTGTATTATTTTTTTAATGAATTCATGTTTATGACAACTTTTTTCCAAAACACAATATAGAATGTGAGATGTAACAGGATAATGCATAAATTTATCATTTGTTTTCAAAACGGTTACAAAAAAATGGGACCCCAAAAATTTACTGTGGGACCCCGTTTTTATGATTTGATTTTGACTTACTGACCCCATTTTGAAAATTCCTAGCACCAACACTGTGTGTATATTCATATATATCTTCTTATATGTGTATGTATATATTCATATGTACGTATATATTCATATGTATGTATACATTCATGTTTGTATGCATGTATTTATTCATATATATGTTTATGTATGTATGTATTTATTCATATATGTTTATGTATGTATGTACATATTCATATATGTATGTATATATTCATATATATGTATGTATGTATATATTCATATATATGTATGTGTATGAATGTATATATTCATGTGTGTGTGTGTGTGTGTGTGTGTGTGTGTGTGTGTGTGTGTGTGTGTGTGTGTGTGTGTGTGTGTGTGTGTGTGTGTATATTCATATATATATATATATATATATATATATATATGGGTATGTATGTATATATTCATGTATATACTGTATATATGTATAATGTTTGACATTTGTGACAAATTGAGATTTATTTGTTAAACCACTATTAGTAACGTGTGCTGGCCTACTTAAGCTGCGGTGTTCTTCAAAAATAATAAGTCTGCGCTGCTTTAAAGTGGTGTATTATTTCTATTGTACTTCTTTTGTTCACCCAAATAATCCAGAGTGTATTTGTTCTCTTTTGTATTTGTGATTTGGTTAACAGATGAGGGTTCATCATGGGCCTGCGATTTTGTTGGAGGTTATCACAGCCTGATACCTAAGTGCTGCTGTTTCTCAGCTGATGGCTCTTTGCTTGCCGTCAGCTTCCAAGAGGTAGTGACTGTTTGGAGCCCTGCCTCCTGGGACCTCCTAACAACTCTGTCCCAGCCACCAGGTGATATCAGGTCAGATTTAAATCATTCAGTTTATGTTCATATATTTTATTAGCCTGATTATTTGGCAAAGTTGCACCTAATGTAACAAACTAATATAAGATAAATGAAACACTTAAAAGAATTGCACTTTTTGGGGAATTTTGAGTCATTCACAATTTTTTGTAGGTAGAGAACACATTTCTTTTTCTATGCACTCTAAATCGTAAATAAATGCTTGCAAAAGTCATCTAACATTGGAGCCAATGAGAGTTGCTCTATTCCGCCGATAAAGCACGCTAAAAAATATCCCAAAGTCTCAATCATTGTTTTATATACACGCTGTAAGTACATAAGGTATGTCATGTAGAAACAGGCACATTTATAATATGTAATATTTATGTATTTTGGTCATTTTAAGCAGACAACGGAGTACTAATTTTACAGATTCATCACAACTTTTGCTTTTCCCTTCAACCACAACTATTACCCATGAGAAACAACGATGACTTCCCGACAAATGATGATCCAGAACCTTATCTTTCGTAACCTGAGTATAAAGACGATGAGCTACAAGTTTTAGAGGCTGTGTGTTAAGCAGATCCAGTTCTAGTTAAATATTAAGCATCATAGAGCATTATTGTTGAATGCTGAACACGATATAATATCTTACAGAACATAACAGGCATCTTTTGGTATACGTATATTCTATAAGTTGAATGTCACAGTTGACCAACTTCCCAGTTTATGGACACATCCTTCTACTATACAGGTGAGAGGCATGATTTATAATATACAATTAACTTTCACCAGCTCAGAGGTGATGCAGCAGCTCATCGTTTCAATAAATCAACATAACAGCCAGTTAGCTCTGTGATTACTGCGCAGCTGAAATAGTTTGTCTGTGTTTGTGTTTGTAAGAACAATATTGGTAATAATTGGTTAATATTCAAGTCACCAGATGTAAATGGAGTATTGTTGGAGGTTTTGGGATGTTTTTAGAGGGCTTTATGTGTGGAATAATGTACTCCCATTATCTGCATTGTTAGCCACCTGGGACTTGCCGAATTTAACAACTTAGAATGCATAAAAAAAGAAAAATGTGTTATTGTCTTATATTGGCATTGTGAATGATGGGCAAAATTCCAGAAAAGTGCAGCTCCCCTTTGAATCCCAGATCTGATGAATGAAATATTCCAGTTGAAAGAGTCACACAAATGTGTGTTGCAGCATTTTCTTATATTGCTTGCCTACGTCCAAAAGTTGGACAAAAATAAGATTACTCTTATCTTCATTTGCAAGTTCATGATCAAACTGTAATTTCACTTGGGAATTATATATGCTGAATAGTTTCTTCACCAAGAGTGGTATCATAGGAACCAAATGACCATGCAGGACTTATTACTGGTCCATAGTGTAGATTGTGCAGACAATTTAATGGGTTGATTTGTCGCCTGGATTTATATTACCTCTAAAGAAAGACGGGCCGACTGTTGAATTAAGCCTTTCTCCTTCCCAGTAACGCAAAGTTAATCATGGCTCGTTAAGTTCCTGTTACAACATAACTAATCTTGATGTGTACAATTTATTTAATTGGACTAATAAAAGATGCATACTTTGTGTTCAATTCAGTGTTGACTGGTATGTTAATATTTGGTCAGTAAAATGTTACTTGGGGATGGCTTGAAAGCCAAGTGCAGAGAACAAAAATCAAATCAAGCTTTATTTATAAAGCGCTTTTCATACATAAAAGAAATGCAACGCAAAGTGCTAAAAAATGGTATCGTAGACAGTATTGATGATAAATAACATGTGGAAGAAGGAAGTCTAATGTATGGAAGCATTCTCTAACTACAGGCACATCTCAATAAATTAGGATATCATTCAAAATGTGTTTGGTTTTAGGAGTTCAATAATAAATAAAGACTTACTAAAGTGTCTGGAGGTTTTTGCCGTTGTTTCTTTAAAAAGGAGCTACTATACTAATTTTCGATGTTTTTCTATTTGATTTCTGGACTCATCAAGTTGAATGTCACAGTTGACCGACTTCCCAGTTTATGGCTTTTTATTTTTTGCATCCCACGAAAACGGTATGTGTAATGAACACCACCGCGCCTCACCCTGCCCCCCTATGTATGCCTCCCGCTGAGCCCACTTCACTGTGAAAAAAAGTGCAGTCATAACTGACCTAAATATATATTTTATGTATTTGTGTTACAAAATGATAACAGAAGGTAAACAGATATGTTAGTAAATTGTTATGAATTTTAAAAGTGGCAGAATTAAATAAGCTTGGCTTCTTCCTACTTTTTTCGAACACTTTAAGAGAAATGTAATTATGTAAATTATAGGATGTGTCACTTTAAACTGTATATATGTTAGAAATAAACTTAAATCATAAGTGAAACAAACTAACTTCTCCTCACACCCGAACTAACATTTTTTGGGGGCTTGGTCAACGTGCTAACACTGTCAAATCGTTTTAGACAGTAGACTGTGTACAGCATCATAACTTCTAAGTAAAGCAGGGAAGGTGCAGACCTTCAATGTTTATAAGTAAGTCCTGCATGCATAGAAAAAAGATTATAAATCACTGCTTGTAGAGCATTCCAAAAGTGCTTTTCAGGTTCACTTCCACATGGATTGAACTTATTTGACACTTTGGCATTGTTTCACATGAGTGTCCACTTTGTAACAACCAAAATAGGTTCTGATCATTTTAAACTTTAGAAGATGCTGGATTTATCAGCTGTAAATGCTTATTAAAATTAGGGAATCAACAAATACACTATTTCACTGTGTGTGTTGTGTATCTGTTGAATATAGAAGTTTCACTTTTTGAATTGAACTATTGAAATAAATGAACTTGCAATATTCTAACTGATTGAGATGCACCTGTTTATGATTCAGGAATAGCTTGCACCAGCCCTCTTAAAAGTAATGTCTAGGTCTGTGATCTTTTCTGGTTTTATTCGCTTAAGCAGTAGCTAAGGATGATACTCGAAACCGGTTTTCCCGGTTGTTCGATAAGAAAAGAACCGAGTCCTCGGACTCGAATCCCTTTGTGAGAACCGGTACCCGTTATCGAGACCACTATAGTAAAGAAAAAGAGTTGGTTCTTTATTCGAATCGCTGGGAATGAATCCCATCCCGACAAGAAATGCCCCTTGAGACATCACAAGAAATTACGTCACGTAGCTCAGTCATTAGGCGCAGATAGGGAAAGCAGGAAAACAATGCACCGGAAAAAGCGCTCCAAGGTGTAATAAAGTTCCAAACAAAAGGTATAATCCAATGAATAACTTTAATGAGAGATTTGAGCAGGGTACAAACACATGACGAACACTTTTACGACCAACCGGAAACATAGCAACCAGGCTAGCAACGCACCTCCTTTACGGCAGCTGTCGCAACGTTCTTAAAGCAACCGCAGTACATACATATATATGACATCTCCCTTTTTTAACTTTTGTTTTTCTTTCCTTGTAAACAAAACAAAATCACACTGTATATGTGTTGTCTGTCTAATTATAAATAATGCAGACGAGGCGTGTTGGCTTTGTTCTTGACGTTTACTTTCACAGCGTGCTCATAATAACCTCATTCTTAGCTGCCGGATGACGACATGCAACAACACTTTTCGGGGCTACCGCGCATGCTCGTCACTCCCGTTGCATGCTGGGTAGTGTAGTTGTTATATTCCCTAGCTCATAACATAACATCACATCTACCTAGCTATCTACCCTATAAAGAAATAATGTTAACTCAATAAAGTGTATTTCTTTTTTTAGCTTTAACTTTTCATTGTTTAGCACTGTAACCACATTTGCAAACAACTTTTCTCTTCATAGAATTTTCTTTCAATAAAGAAATAAAGTGCAAAAATGTCAAAGCATCATAACAAACAGTTATGTCAAATAGCAGCAGAAGTGCACTTTTTGGAGAGCTGTATTATTTTCAGTTTTGTGCCCAAGGGACTGATTTTATTTAGCACTATATTATTATTTAAACACCTATAGTGATCACAGAGACAGGTTGTTTTTGTGTTACTGTATATATTTGTTTTTCTGAAAAATCCCACTTAATATACTTTGGGTAAAAACAGTCAATATTTATTTATTTTATTTTATTTTTTTAGGGGGGTAAAAGTCAATATTTATTTATTTATTAGATTTTTAAAAATTCTTATATAATAAAAGTGAGCTTTTGTTAAACCAAATATTGTGTGTTCTTTTCCATACAGTACAACAACCTATCTGGACTCGATAAGAGAATCGATAAGGAATCGGTTCGATAAGAGGATTCGACAATAGGCTCGAACTCGATAATTTCTTATCAAACATCATCCCTAGCTGTAGCTCTCACATAAGCGGCATCGGTGTGTAGAATAGTTACAGTAACCTAGCCAACAGGTCATACAACTTTAGGTGAATGCATTTTGCTGATCATGAAATAAGACAAATGTCTGTGTTTTTTCTTAAGGAGGGACCTTAAGTTCAGAGAGGATATACACGTGATCTTCCTAGTTTCTGTACCACTTTTCTGAAATTGTCTTTGTCAGCCTTTAGTGTATTTGCAAGACTGACAAATCGAGATGGTCGAAAAAAATATATTTTTCAGAATTTACACAAATGAGATGCAAGTTCTTATGCAATGTGGAAGCTTACAAGCATTTTTTGTGTGGACTAGGAAGATTAAAAAACTGTTTTGACAGCTGCCAGCAGCCTCTTGTATAAGCACCACCTATGGATTTTAGGATGGCCTCAAACCCAACCATCTTCTGACTCGTTATGCAACTCCCAAATAATACATGATTCTGACCTTATCTGCTTTGTGTTGATGCTGTCAGGGCCATGCGCTACATGAATTGAACTGGTAAATAAGTGTCCTGGTGTATTTACTCGGGCTGCACACTTAATTTCTCTGCCTTCACCGACATTTGATTGTCAGACATGTTCGCCAATTAGAAATGTTGAGCCTTGCATCTTTTGCCCCCTGGCCAATCAAGTGTTTACAGGAAACTGCTAGTGTGTGCGCGCTGCAGTGGAGGCAGTCAGTACGCTAAAAACAAACACCTTGATAGACGTTTTGATGGTGACTACGTCTGGGCCAATAGTCTAAGTCAATTAATCGAACGACAAATTTAAAATTAAGTCGAAATACCTTGCTGGCATTGATAAATTGCTTTGTTCATGTGCTTGTTTTTTGTCTCTCCCTTCAAAAAAGGAGAAAGATGTCTCACTCTGTGCATCGCTCTCAGAACCTGGCTGGGTTTATTTAACAATAGAATTAACTGAACGCAGTGAGCCCTCTTTTCAGTCATTCACAATCTTTGTCTCGCTAAGCTAGGTCTCACACAGAGGATTCACAGAGATCGCCTCCCTACTTGTGCCTCGCTAGCGAGAAGTTCCGCAACGTAACAAAAATTAAGAGGAAACCATAAGATTAAAAAGCCAAAATTTCCTTTTGTGGGAATACAGTATTTTCTTTCCAAAGAGCCCATCAACACGGACGAACGAGCAAGAATAGTGTAATGGCAACAAAACCTAGTTTTTCCAACTGAAAAATAAATACACTTTAATATGTTTAATATGTATTTATGCTAATTGTTTGCTTAGAGAAATGAGTCCATTTAATTTTTTTGTTTATTTGGGATAAATAAGTTACTTACCTTCCAATGAGTACAATGATGAACAATTCTACAGTAATAAGAAATAAAAGTTTATCATTTTAAATGGTTACTTGCATTATTATATATTATGACTGCATTATTTGGTCACAAAATATTGCTTGCAATAACATCGTTTATCGGCAATAATTTGTGAGACACTATATTGTCCAACAAAATTTGAAAAGTAACCTCACTGTATAATTTGTATTGGTTATTTCATCAGGTTTAGAGCATGATGTAGACACAAGCTGTGAGTCTGTCTGCATAAAGTAGATTATTGCATCTTGTTCTAATGTGTGGCACCTTGAGACAAGAATACTGTATGTTGTCAGTCTAAAAGCAACATGTCTTCCTTCACCTGTTATATTCGCAGTTTTATGCATTTATAGGTGTAAAATATAAAAATCGCAATTTTGGAGAGAAATTTGCAGTTAGGTTTTTTTCTCAAAATTTGTTCAGCCATAGTATTTACATTGCCGTACACAGTGTTGGGTTAGTTACTGAAAACCAGTAACTAGTTACAATTACTAGTTACTTAATTTCAAAAGTAACTCAGTTACTTACATCAAAAAGTAATGCGTTACTGTGAAAAGTAACTATTTAGTTACTTCTTTTTTTCTTTTCTTTTTTAAAGCTCCCATTAATGCCCTTTTAGCCTTAATTTCAGTACTGTTATTGCACTGGAGAATAATACAATCTGTTGATCAACTTGACATGCATTTTTATTTTCATTTTAACATAATTAATGAAAAACAGTGCAACATAAAAAGGCATTTCTCCTTTCTTTAAACTTGGACCAATGACCATTAATAAAAAACAAGTTAAAGTGCAACATAAGAAGGCACATCATCTTCCTTGAAACATAGATAGTGAAATAAAGCCTGACATCTGGAGTGATGCTGCTGTCTTCCACACTTGGAGCCATGGATTGTAGAATCCTTGTTTTCAGTGGCAGGATCATTGACACAAGTTTCAGTGCTCAGTAGAGATGTAACACTTTTGAGGGGTTTAAGCACCTGGAGGACCTCCTCTGCCACTCTCACATCATCATCAGACAGGTTGATGATGTCTTTGACATTTGCCTTCAGGGTCTTGTGGGTCAATGCAGAGTATATAGCTGCCTGCCGCTGCAACATATCATAAGTGGAGTTCCACTTCGTTGGGACATCATGTATGAGCTTTATGAGTAGGCAGCTTTAGCATTTCTTGCTTTGTCTTAAGCACATGAGCAACTGTTGTGCTAGGAAACCTCCTTCCTGGTCCATCCTATTGACTGAGATTCCCTTCTGTGATGCCAAATTCACTACATGTGCAAAGCACCTACCTTTGGTCCCAGTCCTGCCTCATTCACTGCAATTATTTGATTTTTGGCATTATCACTTGTGACTGGGATATCTTTATCTTCCATTCCTCCACTGCTTGTGTCAGTACCTGCGCAATGTGACTCTTGTAGAGGGGGCGTGTCTTCTCATCTGCCAGTCTGCTGTGATAAAGTGAGCGCTTATCGTCACATAGTTTCCCTGGACGTGCACCAGTCTGTCGTGAGCGCAACAGATGATGCTCGGGATAGTTCATCCACAACTTTTTTCTTCTCTTGCTCATAAAAATCTGGCATAATCTTATCGCTGAAGTGGGTGCACGACGGGATGTCGTAACGTGGCTCAAGCACGTTCAGCATGTGTTTAAAACCCTCGTTTTGCACAACGGAGTCTGCACCTATAAACACACCGATTAAATGGCGCGGGGTGTTCAAGCTCCTCCGTTACTCCGCTCGCCATGACCACGCTGTGTGTGGACTGAACGTGCATGCGAACAACCTTTTTGTTTTGTTTTATATATCAAACCGCGGATCACGTGTGTGCCTCCCCTTCCCACACCCACACCCAGACACACACACACACGCCTCTTTTCTTCTCTCTGGCTTGTGACAGAGGAAGATTTAGAAGAACGACACCGCAGCGCATCTGTTTCTAGCCGATACTACATAAAAAATAACGTAAAATAACGCAGTAACGCATCATGTAGTAACGGTAACTGAGTTACTGAATATAAAAAAATAACGCGTTAGATTACTAGTTACCGCCGAAACTAACGGCGTTACAGTAACGCGTTACTTTGTAACGCGTTAGTCCCAACACTGGCCGTACATTGTCATAATGACAATAATAATTTGTTTTAAAACGCATGTTTTATTATTTTAAGTCTTCAACAACAAAACGTTTAAAAGCTGAAGGAACTTTTTTTTCCATCCACCAGGTATCTTTGTTTTGGGCGACTAAGCTGCTCCAAATATTTGCTGGCAACGACCGAGAAGAACCTGCTCTGCTGTTGGAATCTCCTCACTTGCTCATGTAAAGCTCTCACACTAAAATTGGAGTTAGTATACATATAGGTTGTCAAACTTCTAACAGTGCTTTCTTGGCCTTTGTGCTAGTGGAGTGGAGCACCTCCATGGAAATCAGCTTGCTGCTGGCTGACCCACTGTCTGAGAACATGGCTGCTTTCTGCAGTCAAGATGAATGCACCGACTGTAAGATTTGCGCTGTGTGCACGCTGTTTTCACTCTACTGGTTTCAGATCATTAAGGCGTTACCCTTGTTACTTTTAAGTTTCTACTGTGGTTTCTTTTCAGTGTTTGTCTTTAAGCCCAGTGAGCCAAGGCCGCTGTTTTGCCAGAAGGCAGTGTGTCCGCACAAGGTAGTGGCAGCTGTCTTTACCCCGAGGGAGAAGATGCAAGAAAACTGTGAGGAGAGCTGCCAGTGGCTAAACCAATCCCAGCTGTACTTCCTTACCCAGCACATGGTGGGTGAAGTCCCTTTGTTTATTCAAGGGGTTGTCATTTACTGACAATTTACATAACTAACATGCAACTTTCGTCTGCAGGACCTCAAGACATTTTTCACCAAGACAGAGGAGAACCAACTGATGGCATCTAACAAACCGGTACAGCATCATAATGCTCCATGGTTGAAAATATTCCGCCGGTTAACATGTTGGTTGACAATGTTTTCCATAAGATATAGAAATATCCTTTCCCAGGGTCAAACTGTTGCGGCCATTGGCATTTGCAGATACCATTGCAGCTTCTATGCCATTGCAGCTTCTATGCCCCCCCCTGGGCGAGACCCATTTTTGCTAATTTTGTGTGTGAATGCATAAAGGATGCAGCTTAATAAATACACCAAATAGAAGAAAAACTGCCATGTTGTTTAACTAGAATGCATACATTTGTACTTATTGTAACGCTAAACCAGTTCTCAGGCACATGGTCAATTTATCAATAGCTCCTTGTGCACTCCTAGAAACGCACATGCCAGAAACAGCCACTGCCTCCAGTGTTCTATACTAATTCAATATGAGCCTTATTCTCCCGTTTAGGGTCATATCGTGATTTTTTTGTCTTCATTTTAAACACTTATTTGTGGTCTACACCAGTGTTTTTAACCATAGGGTCATCTGTCATTTTGACGTTAGTTTTTCTGACGAAATAAACCAAAATATTACGTCGATACATAGTTCTAAACATAATCCAGCTCATAAACTTATAATTAAACATGCTTTTATTTCGTGAAAGTATGATTTTTGCGGCCGTATTTGATGCACTCTGCTGCTACATTCATGCAGCTTTAGTAACCAGCAGACTCTCTAACACGCACCCGACGACGCATAAACATAAAAAAAATGCACAGAACGAACAAAAAATAACTTATTACCCTTATTTTGCATAAATCTTCATTAACTTTGAACCAACAATCACAGAGAAATTGTGACTTTTGTGTAAAGTATGTCAACTGTGGTGGCTGCTTCAGTGTAAGCTGTGTGGCTGTTGACCAAGAATGCCTTGCTGTCCCCTACGTGTGCAAGTATAAGCTTCGTACAACATGTGGCCGGGCTGGCACGCTGTTTGTGCTGGCCATAGAGGACAATAAATGCAGCGCTCTTTGTGCTGGCTATAGAGGACAGTAAATGCAGTGCTAGTAGAGCACGCCCCTAATTTAGTTGTTAGGGTGAAAATTGGAGAATATTTGCCCCGGGAGATTTCTAGGAGAGGCACTGAGATCCGTAAGTCTCCTGGGAAAATCGGGAGGGTCGGCAGGTATGCAGCTGAGCCGCATCAAAGAGGTCAAAGAGCCACATGCGGCTCCGGAGCCGCGGGTTGCCGACCCCTGCTCTAGTGGTACACGTACCACAGTTTGATAATCACTGATCTAGACCACAAAGAATTGTTTTAAATGTAGATTAAAATCATTTTAGGTGCCCTTTAAATAGTCACTTAGTTGATCACAATCCAAATGAAATCGAACGTCTGATAGAACCAGGATGTTCAAACACGGCAAACATACGCGTGTCCCCTCCTGCTCTGGTCGCACTCACGAGACTGTGCATTTTGATTCTTCATCATTAATACAGAGTAGTGTATGATCCTTTTATCCTCATCTCAATTAATGTTTCCAGGGGCCTCAATTGAAGCGATCAGAATACATGCGGTAACTTTGGAAGTGTCTTTAATCATGTTGTGTGGTGTACACTGCATTCCAACTTTAAGTGCAATGTGAGGTTTTACCATCTTGGGGTGCTGGATTTATTCCAGCTTCAGAGGCGTATTCATTAAGAAATAGACTTAAAAAGGCCTGAGGGGAATATATTAGAAATAGGTATAATGTGGTTTTTCCCACAATACCATATATTGTATTTACATCGCATTTTCATCAACCACATTAAGTGTTCGTAGTCACTGATTTTCTATCTCTGAACTGTTTAATTTGGTGAAGGCAGTCAATATATGTGAGAATGTTCTTACCCTTTCTAGCTTGTGATCGATGACTCTGTCGCCATGACCCCGTTTCACCTGTTGCTGGGCAGCCATCGACAAGAGCAAGACAATCCAAGGCCTTTGAGCAGTGAGGCTGCCGAGAGAACTCAGCCTCCTCAGAGCTCTGCTGCTGTCAAGGAGGTCAGAACTGTGACTTTTTGCATTCGCTAAATAAGAATTAGCATAATAGTACAGGAGTATCTCAACTCATAAGCTTAATTGGTTTTGTGATGGAGGTCTGAACTCAAAACACTAGTATGTCAAATCAGCGTCTCCCATTGAAATCAATTTAATTAACAGCACAAAATAAATAGTAGCATGTGTTTTAAAAACAAACTTTTAGATAACAAATATTGTATACAAACATTACAATATACCGTAATTTCCGGACTATAAGCCGCACCTGACTATAAGCCGCACCAGCTAAATTTAGGGGAACATACAGATTGCTCCATATATAAGCCGCACCCGACTATAAGCCGCAGGGTTTTGATGTGTAATTACCGTAGTATATAGGGGTTCCTGCTACCACGGAGGGGATTGTCGGGACAGAGATGACTGTTTGGGAACGCAAAGCGTCCCATTTATTAACAATAAATCTTTCAATCATTCAATCAAACTTTCACATCTTTGACATGGCGAACAGCATTCGTGCAGAGTACAAATAATACAACGGTGCAAAGTAATACAAAGTGCTCACCTGTACGTTATCAAAATAACCAGCCTACCGGTATATGAAAAGTCAGTCTTTAATCATTGTGTCATCGTCTTCCTCCTGCGTACTAAAACCACCGAAATCCTCTTCGTCGGTGTCGGAGAAGAACAGGCCGTAAATAAGCCGCACCCTTGTATAAGCCGCAGGGACCAGAACGAGGGGAAAAAGTAGCGGCTTATAGTCCGGAAATTACGGTAATGAAGTACAAACTACAGTCATTTTATGAAATAATGTAATGTACAGCATTTACCATGGAGAGTGGACTTCTTTCCAGCAGCTTTTCTATATTTTCATGGAAAAATGTCTGCCATTTAGATATTGCCATATTTTCCGGACTATAGAGCGCACCGGTATAAAAGCCGCACCCACTACATTTTGAAGAAATAAATATATTTCCTAGATTAGCCGCACCGGACTATAAGCCACAAATATATGCCTTGTAAATTAAGATATTTACACTGAAAGATTTTTAAATGCTTAGTTGCATATCTTTTTTCCAAATGGTGCCAGTAAAACGGCTGATCGGACAAAACAGAAGTCATCGTCATGAACCCACTAGCTGCGGAAGCTAGCTCTCTAATCAGCTAAATGGACTCAATAACTCCACGGTGACGTGTTGCTAGGGATGATGTTTGATAAGAAATTATCGAGTTCGAGCCTATTATCGAATCCTCTTATCAAACCGATTCCTTATCGATTCTCTTATCGAGTCCAGATAGGTTGTTGTATATGGAAAAAAACACACAATATTTGGTTTAACAAAAGCTCACTTTTATTATATAAGAAAAAAATGCAATCTAATAAATAAATAAATATTGACTGTTGTTACCCAAAGTATATTAAGTGGGATTTTTCAGAAAAACAAATATATACAGTAACACAAAAACAACCTGTCTCCACGATCACTATAGGTGTATAAATAATAATATAGTGTTAAATAAAATCAGTCCCTTGGGCACAAAACTGAAAATAATACAGCTTTCCAAAAAGTGCAATTCTGCTGCTATTTGACATAACGTTTGTTATGATGCTTTGACATTTTTGCACTTTATTTCTTTATTGAAAGAAAATTCTATGAAGAGAAAAGTTATTTGCAAATGTGGATACAATGCTAAAAAAATGAAAAGTTAAAGCTAAAAAAAGAAATACACTTTGAGTTAACATTATTTCCTAATAGGGGGAAAGATGTTATGAGCTAGGGAATATAACAACTACACTACCCAGCATGCAACAGGAGTGACGAGCATGCGCGGTAGCCCCGAAAAGTGTTGTTGCATATTGTCACCCGGCAGCTAAGAATGAGCACGCTGTGAAAGTAAACGTCAAGAACTCAGCCAACACGCCTCGTCTGCATTATTTATAATTAGACAGACACCACATAGACAGTGTGATTTTGTTTTGTTTACAAGGAAAGAAAAACGAAAGTTAAAAAAGGGAGATGTCATATATGTATGTGCTGCGGTTGCTTTAAGAACGTTGTGACAGCTGCCGTAAAGGAGGTGCGTTGATAGCCTGGTTGCTATGTTTCCGGTTGGTCGTAAAAGTGTTGGTCATGTGTTTGTACCCTGCTCAAATCTCTCAGTAAAATTATTCATTGGATTATACCTTTTGTTTTGAACTTTATTACACCTTGGAGCGCTTTTTCCCGTCCATTTTTTTCCTACTTTCGCTATCTGCGCCTAATGACTGAGCTACGTGACGCCATTTCTTGTGATGTCCCACGGGGCATTTCTGGTCGGGACGGGATTCGTTCCCAGGGATTCGAATAAAGAACTAACTCTTTTTCTTTACTATAGTGGTCTCGATAACGGGTACCGGTTCTCAAAAAGGGATTCGAGTCCGAGGACTCGGTTCTTTTCTTATCGAACAACCGAGAAAACCGGTTTCGAGTATCATCCCTACGTGTTGCTGAGTTTACTAAGAACATTTGTGAAACAAACGATACACAAAGAATGCCTTTGTAAGTTAATAATACTAACAGACACTTGTAAATGTGTTAGCATACTAGCTAATGCTGCTTGCTTGAATACATTACAATAGCACGTACAAATATGCATGAAAACAGCCTTACAGAAATCACAGACTTTTTAGTAAATATGAATAGTTTCAGTAGTATTGTGAAACTTACAAACATTGCTTATAGTAATGAAGGAAGAATCCATACGAGTAGAAACGGCATGGACGGACGGTAAGAAGACGGAAAGGCACTTGTACTTCCGCTTCAAGGCACTAAGCAGAAAGAAATTCTGCGAACTCGTCCAAAAAATGGTGCCACAGCACAAAAAAACCACATTCAGTGTCTTTGCTTGTTTTGTTTTTTTACTATTTGCTTAATGGCCGTCAGCCAAGAAAATCTGAAAATTGGCCGCAACATTTTATAAGCTTTTTTAAGAGGATCAAAGCATAGGAAAAAAGTAGCAGATTATGGTCCAGAATTTATGGTATTTTAACATTCTTGGCTGGCATTAGACTCATTCTTCTTAAGTATGGTGCAGACCAGCATTGCTACGCTCCAATTGCTACGGCATGTCATATTTTTTATGTCTTTCTTTAATTCAATCAATATCATCCATCCAATATCTTATCTGTATTGTAAAGTTCAAATTTGAATGACAGTAAAAAGGAAGTCTAAGTCTAATATAGATCTCTAGCTATAAACTAATGCAAGCGAGTAAGACTAGATGCTCTTACCGGGTTCACTGGAATTTGCTATGCCAAATAATGGCAGGGATGCTTTTAATTCAAATGTTTGCTTGTAACTTAAAGCATAACAATTACCTATTATAACAGAACACTTTTAGGTTTAGGTACTACCACAGATTACTTGAAGAATGACGCTATACAAATCCTGGTAATTGTGTGTGATTTTGGATTGAGCCCATCTTGAATTTAATCTTCAATTCAGTTGGTTTGTAGCCTGAAGGATAACAATGTGACAACATCTCATTTGGACAGCATTATTCTGCTGGTATTGAAACAGAATTGACATTACCATGGTTGTTTTTACAAATGTAACCATACTATAGTATAATTTTATTGTTCAGCTCATGTTATTACTTATTCTGTGTTATGTGTTTTATGTTGCACGATTGCGCAGAGTAAAATTCCTAGTTTGTGAAGCCGGTCTCAAACAATGGCAATAAAACTCTTCTGATTCTGATCATTTTATTGCCAGGGACTGCAGATGGAAATTAGCTATTTAGCTATAATCTGCTGCAGAACATATCGGTCTTTGAGCTTAATGTTTCTGTGCCTTGTCCCTTCAAATAAAGACTAAAATAGAATGTTTGAAAATATATATTTTCTCTCGTATGTCCATCCTAAATAATGATGTTAAAATGTTGCCTGACTATTCTTTGACTCTTTTTACCGTTGACAGCTTCTGCAGACCCCAGCCCACGTCCTCCCCTCGACGCCTTTCCTCTGCTCCATGTTTGTACAGTCCCTGCTCATCTCTGTCACTGACTCCAGGTCAGTTACCCTTTGATTATGGTAAATGGGTTATACTTGTATAGCGCTTTTCTACCTTCAAGGTACTCAAAGCGCTTTGACACTATTTCCACATTCACCCATTCACACACTGATGGCGGGAGCTGCCATGCAAGGCTCTAACCACGACCCATCAGGAGGAAGGGTGACGTGTCTTGCTCAAGGACACAACGGACGTGACGAGGTTGGTTGAAGGTGGGGATTGAACCAGGAACACTCAGGGTGCTGGCACGGCCACTCTCCCAACTGCGCCACGCCGTCCCCAGCCTTACAAATCCAATGTTTATAGACACATTTAAAATATTTTCTGTCCCTTGGAAAACTGAACAAAGACCAATTTATTTGTTTTTCTTGGCGTTTCGTAGGAATGTGTATTCAATTTCACAATTTTCAACTGAACCTGAGGCACATCACGTGGAAATACTTGTTTATTACTGAAAATGTGCAGACTCATGCTAACCCCTGGTTGTTTCCCATGCCCTCAGAGAAGAAAAGCATGCAGATGAGGAAATGGAAAGCGAGAAAGAGGAAGAGGACTCGGAGGAGGAAATGGAATCCGGAGTCTCGAGACCCAAGCAGGCGTCGGTGGAAGGTGAGGCAGCACAATCTGCAGCCCCCCCTCTAACGAGAGCACAGGCCAAAGAACTGAGGAGAGTGAAAAAACTTGACCACAGCTGGCTGAGCAGCATTCTGGACTGCTAACAACCATTAGACTGTCACTGCTGGACTTAATTATTCCCTTCCCAACATTTGGTTATCATTATTTGGACTGCGAACATTAAATTGCGTGAACTGAAAAACAGAAATGAGAACGTCACAATGAGTATTTGTCATTTTTATTGATTTATTTTGCAATAAATATTTGTGTTTTTTTCATAGTAACATGTTTTTACATTTAAGACCAGGTACGTGGATTGGAATTCCACTAAGTAACCTCAACATTTAGGTTACGTTCACACTGCATGGTCTTATGTCCAATTTGTATTTTTTTGTCAAACCAGATCTTTTTAGTGGCTGTTCACATTAAAAAAAATTGATTTCTAATGTGAATGCAATCTGACCCGTATGCGGCTTGCGCACATGACGTCATGACGCTGCACGCAGTGTTTATGGAAGTAAACATGGCTTCCACTCTTGTCTGTCTCAGTACTGGCGCATTTGTGGCAATTTCGAGTATTTTGTGCAATCAAAGTCAACATTTTCTGAACCGAATTATTGCGCTCAGAAGATGAAGAATGAAGAGGACAAGTATTTTTGCACTTGCAGCTTTACAGGATATTTTGCTTGAAGAGCGTTTCTGGGCAAGCAGTCCAAGACAGGAGTGGTGGAAGTTTCATGTGAGTTCCATAAACATTTTATTGTCACCCGTTTTCTGATCCGTTGCCAACTATTTTGGCGAATAATTTTGATGACGTTCTGTAGGATGAATGCGACCGGAGCGCGGGAGCGTTCACATTGAGGAGGCATCGCATATAAATCCAATTTATTTCTACATACGAAACACTTGCCTATGTCAGATATGAAAATTTCGGAATTGCACTGTTCACACAGACGTGAAAAATCCGATACAGGTCGCATATGGGCCAAAAAATCGGAATTGACCTGCAGTGTGAACAAAGCCTTAGAAAGTGTTCTCTTTTTTTTAACATTAATAACATGCACTTTTGAAAGTATACATTTGAAGCATACGACAAATGGGTGGTACTTAAAGAAGGTGGTATTTGAAGATGTGATTCACACAAATTGGGGTACTTTAGTGAGGTTCCAATTATAGTTTTATGCTGACGATACTGATCATGATCATTCATCACATGTACTAACTACATTTTTCCATTTATTTATGAGTGCTATTGACGTATAACTATCACCACAATATTTAAACTACTTGCTTTATTCTATTTTATTACATAAAATTATTTAACCAAAAGAAAGTCAATAGTTTACAAGTAAACAAAAGCAACAATGACTATTACTCATTTAAATCCCTTGGGTTTTGCCCTTCTTTAAAGAATACTTGCCAATTATTTCCTGGCGTTGTTTCAAGCTAGCTTAGCTTAGCTATTAGCATACCTGCTCCTGGCTTGCTGTCATTGTGTAACACGTCAAGGCTCGTCCTCCAGTAATAATATACATAACGATATGCAACAAACTAGAAAGTGCAATTTATTTGTCGTAATGGAAGTGATTATTTATTTAGGGGGGTGGAGACACAGTTGCTAACCGCTTGGGGGACCAAAAATAAATAGTGCCATTGACGGGATCTGTGATTGTGATTGGCATTAAAATACATTAATTTGCAATGGCTGATTACATTTATTTAAATTGTGATGAATTTTCATTTGAGGAAAGTGACGTTTTAAAACCACCAGACCCAAGTACCGGTGTTGCTTTTGTGTTGCTATACATTACATTTTCTTTACAAGTATGGAATCACCAGACTCTGGGAATGTTCATTCAGTCGTTTAAATTTGTAGAAAAAAGCAGATTAGTCAGCAGTTAAAAAGGAGTGTTCACCCCTTGGAGAGCTGTTGCACCAAGTGGATTGACATGAATCATGTCTCCGACACAAGAGATGTCAGTTGAAACAAAGGAGAGGGTTATCAAACCTCAAAAAGGTCAATCATCACGCAATGTTGCAAAAGATGTTGATTGTCTAAAATCCGCACCAAGTACAAACATGGGAAGGCTGTAAAAGGCAAGCATACTGGTAGACCAAGGAAAACAGCAAAGCGTCGAGACAGCAAATGTGGTGGAAACTGTGGTCACCGTGAGACAGAACTGTTAAGAAACGGCCTGAAGGAAATGGGATTTTAATACAAAAAAGCCCAACGAAAGCAGTCATTAACACCTACACAGAAAAAAACTAGTTTACACTAGGTTAAAGAAAAGTAATTGTGGACTATGGATGACTGGATAAAAGTCATATTCTGTGCAGAATCGTAAATCTGCATTGGGCAAGGTGATGATACTGTAACTTTTGTTTGGTGCTTTTCCAAAGAGATTAATGAAGACGACTGCCTGAAGAAAACGTGCACAATTCCACAGTCTTTAGCTGCGTTTCCATTGAAGTTTTTTTGCAAAATATTAGCCCATCCACCCATTTTCTACCGCTTGTCCTTTTCTGGGTGGCGGGGGGTGCTGGAGCCTATCCCGGCTGCACACGGGCGGAAGGCGGGGTACACCCTGGACAAGTCGCCACCTTATCGCAGGGCCAACATATAATAGCGATATTTCCAAAATTTCGATAAAGTACATTTGCGACTTGTAGGTGTTTCCATTAAAGGGTGTTTTGCGTCATGACGTGTAATTCTCTTAAAATCTCATCCCGCGAGACTCCAATTTGAGGAAGATATTGCAGCCACTGCTGTTGCCATGACGTCAATAGAAGACGAAGGCAGCGGGTTATCACGCAAAGGCAACGTCCTTATGGCCCACTTGACACTTGTTTGGGCATGAGGGTCTCTCCGAGCTTGTGGGTCGGTCTTTATTGCGGGGTAAGGCACCCGTGAGACAGCCCGGTGCGGCAGTGCCGCCTCGCTAGATCCGTCTGCCCTAGTTGTCCTACATTGGCGCCATGCCGGTTCTGTGTTTAGATGCCCTCTAAATGCGAAATAAGTGTTTCCATCATGCTTTTGCAGAAAAAAACGTCAATTTTAAAATGTCTCAAAAAATCCCTGATGAGAGCAGCAACATTTAAAAGCGATATTTGAGAGTTATTGTTTTTAAATATGGTTGTTTCTATTACCAGTTTCTTATTTAGATTTTGCGCATTTCTCGGGGTAATGGAAACGCAGCTATTGATGATATGGGGGTTAAAGGCCTACTGAAACCCACTACTACCGACCACGGAGTCTGATAGTTTATATATCAATGATGAAATCTTAACATTGCAACACATGCCAATACGGCCGGGTTAACTTATAAAGTGCAATTTTAAATTTCCGCGAAACTTCCGGTTGAAAACGTCTCGGTATGATGACGTTTGCGCGTGACGTCACGGAGTGAACGGAAGTATTCGGACCCCATTGGATCCAATACAAAAAGCTCTGTTTTCACCACATAATTCCACAGTATTCTGGACATCTGTGTTGGTAAATCTTTTGTAATTTGTTTAATGAACAATGAAGACTGCAAAGAAGAAAGCTGTAGGTGGGATCGGTGTATTAGCGGCGGCCTATAGCAACACAACCAGGAGGACTTTGAGATGGATAGCAGACGCGCTAGCCGCCGACCTCACCTTGACTTCCTCCGTCTCTGGGCCGCCGACCGCATCTATGATCAGATTAAGTCCTTCGTCGCTCCGTCGATCGCTGGAACGCAGGTGAGCACGAGTGTTGATGAGCAGATGAGGGCTGGCGTAGGTGGATAGCTAATGTTTTTAGCATAGCTCTGTGGAGGTCCCGTAGGTAAGTTAGCTTCAATGGATTCGTTAGCAACAGCATTGTTAAGCTTCGACAGGCTGGAAAGCATTTACTGTACACCAGGGAGTACTGTAATTACCTAACGTTACATTATTATTTTCCATAACAATTTAGCCCCCTCCACAATATTAACCCGACGTTAAAACAGAACTAGCTATTTACTGATTAGCAATTGCCGAATCATGTAACATTAGCTTAATGCTAAAAAGCCAGGTTACTATCACATTCTGTAACAGACAAATACTTTCATGTAGGCTAACGTTACCTACCTGCTACCTCTGTCTTTTTCTTGTTTCTCCTCCTCTTCTTTTCTCTTTTTTCTTCCCTGGGCACCTGACAGTTTTGGCCGTTTTGACATCTTGTGTTGATTTTTTGATGTGGTAAGAGTCATGATACGGGAAGGGAGGGGGCGCACCGTGCGGGGGGTTGGGGGGGGGGGCGTAATGTTGTAACAAATAATATTTCTATTAAATAGGCTTTACTTTGCATTTTAATTAACGTCGGATTATTTTTTGGATTTAGAAATAATAGTACCAACTCTTTTTTTTTTTTTTTCTCTCCAACATTTGTGGCACTGGCGTGGCGCCCCCTGATGGACGGCGCCCTTAGCATTTGCCTATACGGCCTATGCCACGGGCCGGCCCTGCCTTCAAGGATGTTGGGCCTCTCATCCAAGTTGGCTTAATCAGTTCGTGCTCATTGACTCAGATTGATCAGATCTAGTCTTAGACTTGGATTCCAGTTGCGATCGATTGCATGCCCTGAGAATAATGCATCTTGCCATAAACCAAAAATTGAAGACTTTCTATGAAGAAAGATACATAGATCAATGTCATGGTGTGCAAATAGTCCGGATCTCAGTCCAATTAAACATCTGTGGTAGAAATTGAAGAAAATGGTCCAGGGCAAGGCTCCAACCTGCAAAGCTGATCCGACAACAGCAATCAGAAAAACACATTTTAACTGCTCAAACAGATGGGACTTAAAGGGGTGCCTTGAGGAACACCTCAGTTATGAAAATCACAAGTTATGACCACATTGTTCGATGTTTACTAGCAAGGTTAAAATGTCAACGCAAGGATCTGCCCATGTGTATACTGCTGTCCAAGTCCTACAACAGGAAGCTCTCTACGGTTTTTAGGAATTTGCTCCGAAAGTGTTTGTCTCCCAGGTTTTGAACTGAACTCGTGGGGCCGGTATGGTGTCATTCCTGGGCCAGATTTGGCCCCCCAGACTTCTAGTTAACCTAACGATCACTGATATAGAGCTGGTGCAAATTCAAGTTTTCACTTAGGTGTTACACCGTTGTTTTCCAAGTAAAAAAAAAAAAGTGGTATGACCACAGTCTAGATAAATGTCACCTACACTTGTGCATCCACTTACAAGTTTAGTTGGTTTTGTGACGGAGCTCTTTACTCAAAACACTTGTATCTCTAATTAACGTTTCCCATTGAATTGAATAGAAATCCATTTCATTTTTAAAAAGTAACATTTCTTTTTTAAATTAAAAAAAAGATGCACTTTTAGATAATCCATCTACAATATAATGTACTACTAACAACTACAGTAGTTTGGTGAACTATTGTAATAATTATCTACAGTATTTACTAGGGATGTCTGAAAATGGCTTTTTGCCGATATCCGATATTCCGATATTGTCCAATTACCGATAGCGATATCAACCGATACCAATGTCAACCGATACCGATATATACAGAAGTGGAATTAACACATTATTATGCCTAATTTGGACAACCAGGTATGGTGAAGATAAGGTCCTTTTTAAAAAATATTAATAAAATAAAAAAGAAAGTAAAACAATATAAAAACAGTTACATAGAAACTAGTAATTAATGAAAATGAGTAAAATTAACTGTTAAAGATTAGTACTATTAGTGGACCAGCAGCACGCACAATCATGCGTGCTTACGGACTCTATCTCTTGCAGACTGTATTGATATATATTGATATATAATGTAGGAATCAGAATATTAATAACAGAAAGAAACAACCCTTTTGTGTGAATGAGTGCAAATGGGAGAGGGAGGTTTTTTGGGTTGGTGCATTAATTGTAAGTGTATCTTGTTTTTTTTTTATGTTGATTTAATAAATAAAAAAAACGATACAGATAATAATAAAAAACCGATACTGATCATTTTCGATATTACATTTTAAAGCATTTATCATATTATCGGACATCTCTAGTATTTACCTTGGAGAGTGGACTTCTACGGTATTGCCCTTCAGATGCTTCTCCATCAAACACACCAGCAGCAGCTTTTCTATACTTTCATGGATACATGTTTGCCATTTAGATATTATTTGACCATTCTTGGCTAGCCTTACACTCATTTTGCTTTAATATGGTGCAAAGTTGTCCATGTTTTTGGTGATGTCTTTCTTTAATTCAATGGAAGTCATGTCCATCTCCAGCTATAAACTAATGCTAGCGAGTAAGACCAGATATTCTGCGTGGATTGCAGGGTTCTCTGTGGTATTTGCTATGCCAACTAATGGCAGCGATGCACGTAACTCCAATTTTTTGCATGCAATTTTAAAAATAACTAGCCGAGAGACCTAGCTCTTATCTCTTAATTTGAGGTACCACTGTATTTGTGAATAATACTTCACAGTTGTCCACTTAAATGTTCAAGTTCAAACCGCTTTAGTTGTGACAGTATTTTGTGTTGCATTTTAAAGAGGCCGAATGTTATGTTGTGTAGTGTGTGCAGAAAAACACCAAAGCTGGTAAAATTAGCAATCAGGGTCAATTCTAAACGTTTTTTGAAGATAAAGTTCCGTATAAAAAGGAGCAAAACCTGAAGCCGTGAGTAGGCAGTTTTAGAAGATTGAATTTTGTTCCCACAGTCCCACTTGAATGAGTAGTTTCCATTTCCTTACTTTTGCGGGTGCTTCAGTTGGCAGTAGAAATATTTTGACTGAACACGCATTCAAGTCAAGTTTTATGATCACTGCTTTTGTCAGCTGATACCACGGGGTCAACCTACATTTCCTTATCAAGTATGGCTGTTTATGTGCTACTTTTACTGGGACTGTAAAATAGATCCCTTAAATATGGAAGGCAGAATGGGATTATTTTTGCCATCTGTCATTGAATGCAATAGAACGCTTTATTGTCATCAAACATGGGACCATCACGAAAATACAGGTGGCTACCCTGTTATGTGCCGTTGAAATACAATGTAAACAATAACATGTTAAAAATAAATACCAGTGTGAACAGCAGTGCAACAGTGAAAAACGGTGTGAGCTATTGGGACGATTTAATATCCTAATGGCCCACGGGTAAAAACTGTTTGTCCTGCTCTTGTGTGACTAAAATCTCTTCCCTGATGGCAGCAGGTTGAATAAGTGCTGCGGGGTGAGAGGTGTCTGCCAGGATTTTCTTTGCCCTGCCGAGGCAGCGAGATTGAGCAATGTATTCTAGAGAGGGCAGCGGGCGGCCGATAATCTTCTTCGCTGTCCTGGTCACCCTCTTGAAGGCCTTCCTGTCTGCAGCAGAGCACGCAGCAAACCACACAGTTACGCAGTACATCAGCAATAGCTCTATGGTGTCCCGATAAAAAGATAACTGCAGTTCCTCCAAAGCGCACAAAGAAAGTGGACTCTTTGCTATAACTTTTTGGCCAGTGCTGAAATGTTGACTGTCCATGTCGTGGAGCATATTCCCCTTTCTTTCTCCTAAAATCAATGACCATCTTCTTGGTCTTTGTGGCGTTCAGCCTCAGTTGTTCTTGGTGTACCACGCTACTAGCGCTTGTATTTCCTCTCTGTAAGCTGTTTCATTACCCTCAGGATCAGGTCCGCTACTGAGCCGTTGTTGGTGAACTTGATGATGGTGTTTGAGAGGATGAATGGGGACACAGTCATACGAATATAGGGTCAAGAAGGGGGCTCAAGACGCAGCCCTGAGGGGAGGCAGTGCTGAGTGACAGGGTGGAGGAGCACAGTTGGCCAACTTTAACAACCTGGTGTCGGTTGGTCAGAAAGTTTTTTTTATTCAGGAGCAGATGAAGCCTGTAGACCCAGGAAGGCTCAGCCACCCACTAGGATGTTGTGGATGATGGTATTGAACGCTGAGCTGTAGTCGACGAACAGCATTCTGACATAGGTATCCGGGAGTTTCAGATGTTCCACAGCTAAGTGGAGAGCAGTGGTGATGCCGTCCTCTGGGGAACGGTTTGGCCTGTAGGCAAACTGGTGTGGATCAAAGTCTCTGGGGGAGGCTGGCTTTGATATATTGGAGAACAAGCCTTTCAAAACACAGATGTCAGTGCCACTGTTCTGTAGTCCATCCATCCATCCATTTCTACCGCTTGTTTTTCTCGGGGTCGAGGTGGGTGCTGGTGCCTATCTCAGCTGTACCCCCTGAACAAGTCGCATGCTCATCGCATTGAAGTCTTTTATGGCTGTCCACTTAGGGACTCGGAGGACAGTCGCCTTAAGACATGCCGGGATTTGGGCTTTTGCCAGGGATGAATTAAATATCCCTGTCAGTACTCCTGCCTGCTGGTCTGCACAGTCCCGGAGCACCTTTCCCAGCATACCATCCAGCCCAAACGCTTTGCGTGGGTTAATAGCCTTCAGTGCCCGCCTCACCTGTTGTTCTTGGAGGACAAGCCGTTGAGGACTAAAGGGTAGGGGGGCATCTGGCGTGTGGCTGGTTTGGATGACTCAAAATGGGCAAAGAAGTGATTGAGTTCCTCCATTAGTGAGTTTTATGTTTTGTTGGCTACCGATGAGTTATTCTTGCACCTTGCCAGGAGTTTGATGCCTTGTCACACCCGCTGTGAGTCTTTGTAGTCTTTCCTCCTTACTCCACTTTTACAGCCTTGATGTCTCTAGTTGAAGGGAGAGTTTCGGGCCCTCAAAAGGGCCTTGACCTTTAAAGTCTTCCACGGTTTTTGGTTGGGATAGACTCGGCTGCACTTATCCGCTGTGACAGCGTCTGTACAGTGACTAATATAAGATTGATTGATTGATTGATTGATTGATTGATTGAGAAGTTTATTGACTTCTTAAATAATTGAATCCATGTAATGCTTTAAAAAGGCAAATGAATGGCACAAAAAGCCAAAAGGCTTGTTTCCATTGTGGTCCATTACATACAGATCAGCATCTATCCTCTCCTATAGCTCCAGATGGTCGAACACCAACGTTGCCGTGGTCTGGAAGCAGTTCTGCTGCTGAAAGAGTGCCCTCTCAGGCCAGGTTTAAACAGTCCTGGTCATACTGCTCTTCTGGAGGGTGTTGTAGGCAGGAGCAAGGGGCAGGGAGAAGTGGTTAGATGTGCTCAGGTGGGGTAGAGGAACAGTATTGTGGGCTCGCTTCAGATTGGAGTAAACCCGGTCCAGGGTATTCTCACCTCGAGTTGGGCACTGTGCATATTGCACAAATCTGGGGAGCACATTTTTAAATAGCCTTTTTTTTTTTAAATCGGTGCCCTGCGATGAGGTGGCGACTTGGCCAGGGTGTACTCCGCCTTCCGCCCCGTGCAGCCGGGATAGGCTCCAGCACCCCCCGCAACCCCGTAAGGGACAAACGGTAGACGATGGATGGATGGACGGTGTAGATCATTTTACAGTTCGTGCTCCAGACATCCAGTGTGTAGATGCACAGCCCTCCCCCTCTGCTCTTACCGGACTCTTTGATGTAATAAAAAACGGTGCAGGCTGCACGGGCTGTTAGCTAAACAGTTATGTCGGGGATAAGCGGGTGTAGCCACGATTCTGTGATAATAATCGCACAGCTGTCTTGAAGCCTTTTGTTGCTCGGCAATCCTAGTTTCAGTTTGTCTGTTTTGTGGACAGCAGATGTAGCGTTGGTTATCGAAATGTCCGGAATCGGTGTGGTCTTCGCGCTAGCCTTGCTAGTCTTTAGTTTACGATGCCTACGCCGGCGTTGGGTTGTACCCGGTCGACGGACAAGCCACTGTGAGCCCGGAGCTCTAGTGATGTCGTATGAGATTTAAGCAGCAGTAACAACCTGGTTTGACTCAAACTCTCCAACTTGCAGACTTGCATTTCTGCCGAAGTCACTGTGGGCCAAATCCGGTCGGGAATGATACCCTACCAGCCGTAGAGTTAAGTTCAAAACCCCCAAAAACACTAGAGAACTTGGATGAACACGTTGGCAGATCCTTGCATTGACATTTTAACCTTGCTAGCAAACACTGGGTTCCAAATTTGTGATTTACGTAACTTTTTTTCGTAATATGATTCATGTAACAACGGTGTTGGCGCAGCTTGTTAGTAGTGAGTAGTCATTTGTTTAACTTCTTTAGTTATACTAGTAGTGTTTCTCAAGGTTCCGTCTTAGGTCTCTCTGCTTCTTTTTTTTTAGCATTTTGGGCTATTCAACTGGTGCAATTAAAACAAATCTGGGGACCTCACATTTTTGCAGCAGATTTTTAAAAACATGATCTTTGACTAGCTCTTTTGCAGAAGGTTCTTAGAAACAGCAGAGCGCTCCTGTAACTCTGACTAAATAAATAAACCGAAATCAAATGAAGAACCTACTGAAGAGGACATTGGTTCTTCAGAATATACAAAATTAGAATAATAGTGAAAACAGACGTCCGGCCCCCCAGTTCTTATCTTTCTAGAAGTGTGGCCCCCAAAATAACTTACAAACCCCGTTTACATATGAGTTGGGAAATTGTGTTAGATGTAAATATAAACGGAATACAATGATTTGCAAATCCTTTTCAACCCATATTCAATTGAATGCACTACAAATACAAGATATTTGATGTTCAAACTCATAAACCTTTTTTTTTTTTTTTTGCAAATAATAATTAACTTAGAATTTCATGGCTGCAACACGTGCCAAAGTAGTTGTGAAAGGGTATGTTCACCACTGTGTTACATGGCCTTTCCTTTTAACAACACTCAGTAAACGTTTGGGAACTGAGGAGACACATTTTTTAAGCTTCTCAGGTGGAATTCTTTCCCATTCTTGCTTGATGTACAGCTTAAAGGCCTACTGAAATGATTTTTTTTTATTTAAACGGGAATAGCAGATCCATTCTGTGTCATACTTGATCATTTCGCGATATTGCCATATTTTTGCTGAAAGGATTTAGTAGAGAAAATCGACGATAAAGTTCGCAACTTTTGCTCGCTGATAAAAAAAAGCCTTGCCTGTACCGGAAGTAGCGTGACGTCACAGGAGCTAGTATTCCTCACAATTCCCCGTTGTTTACAATGGAGAGAGAGATTCGGAGCGACAAAGCGACAATCACCCCATTAATTTGAGCGAGGATGAAAGATTCGTAGATGAGGAACGTTACAGTGAATGACTAGAGAGGCAGTGATGGACGTATCTTTTTTCGCTCTGACCGTAACTTATGTACAAGCTGGCTCATTGGATTCCACACTCTCTCCTTTTTCTATTGTGGATCACGGGTTTGTATTTTAAACCACCTCGGATACTATATCCTCTTGAAAATGAGAGTCGAGCACGCGAAATGGACATTTAAAGTGACTTTTATCTCCACGACAATACATCGGTGACACACTTAGCTACTGAGCTAACGTGATAGCATCGTGCTCAAATGAAGATAGAAACAAAATAAATAAATCCCTGACTGGAAGGATAGACAGAAGATCAACAATACTATTAAACCATGTACATGTAACTACACGGTTAAAAATTCTCAGCCTGGTAAGGCTTAACAATGCTGTTGCTAACGACGCTAAGGCTAATTTAGCAACTTAGCAACCGGTGTTGTGCCTGAAACCTCACAGAACTATGATAAAAACATTAGCGCTCCACCTACGCCAGCCAGCCCTCATCTTCCCATCAACAGCCGTGCTCACCTGCATTCCAGCGATCGACGGCGCGACGAAGAACTTCATCCGTGGGTTTGGCGGCAAGCATCGGCTAGGCGTAGTAAGTAGTCCTTGTTGTGTTGCTGTAAGTATTGTACTTAGCCGCTAATACACCAATCGATCCCACCTACAACGTTCTTCTTTGCAGTCTCCATTGTTCATTAAACAAATTGCAAAAGATTCACCAACACAGATGTCCAGAATACTGTGGAATTTTGTCGAAGAAAACAAGAGGTTTCTGTATCGGGTTCGACGGGGTCCAACCACTTCCGTGGATTCTGTGACGTCACGCGCATAAATCATATCCAAAGGTGTTTTTCAACCGGAAGTGTGGCGGGAATTTTTAAAATTGCAATTTATAAGTTAACCCGGCCGTATTGGCATGTGTTTCAATGTTAAGATTTCATCATTGATATATAAACTATCAGACTGCGTGGTCGGTAGTAGTGGGTTTCAGTAGGCCTTTAAGTTGTTCAACAGTCCGGGGGTCTCTGTTGTGGTATTTTAGGCTTCATAATGCGCCACACATTTTCAATGGGAGACAGGTCTGGACTACAGGCAGGCCAGTCTAGTACCCGCACTCTTTTACGATGAAGCCACGTTGATGTAACACGTGGCTTGGCATTGTCTTGCTGAAATAAGCAGGGGCGTCCATGGTAATGTTGCTTGGATGGCGACATATGTTGCTCAAAAACCTGTATGTACCTTTCAGCATTAATGGCGCTTTCACAGATGTGTAAGTTACCCATGCCTTGGGCACTAATACACCCCCATACCATCACAGATGCTGGCTTTTCAACTTTGCGCCTATAACAATCTGGATGGTTCTTTTCCTCTTTGGTCCGGAGGACATGACGTGCACAGTTTCCAAAAACAATTTGAAATGTGGACTCATCAGACCACAGAACACTTTTCCACTTTGTATCAGTCCATCTTAGATGAGCTCAGGCCCAGCGAAGCCGACGGCGTTTCTGGGTGTTGTTGATAAACGGTTTTCGCCTTGCATAGGAGAGTTTTAACTTGCACTTACAGATGTAGCGACCAACTGTAGTTACTGACAGTGGGTCTCTGAAGTGTTCCTGAGCCCATGTGGTGATATCCTTTACACACTGATGTCGCTTGTTGATGCAGTTCAGCCTGAGGAATCGAAGGTTACAGGCTTAGCTGCTTACATGCAGGGATTTCTCCAGATTCCCTGAACCCTTTGATGATACTACGGACCGTAGATGGTGAAATCCCTAAATTCCTTGCAATAGCTGGTTGAGAAAGGTTTTTCTTAAACTGTTCAACAATTTGCTCAAGCATTTGTTGACAAAGTGGTGACCCTCGCCCCATCCTTGTTTGTGAATGACTGAGCATTTCATGGAATCTACTTTTATACCCAATCATGGCACCCACCTGTTCCCAATTTGCCTGTTCACCTGTGGGATGTTCCAAATAAGTGTTTGATGAGCATTCCTCAACTTTATCAGTATTTATTGCCACCTTTCCCAACTTCTTTGTCATGTGTTGCTGGCATCAAATTCCAAAGTTAATGATTATTTGCAAAAAAAAAAAAAAAAAAATTTTATCAGTTTGAACATCAAATATGTTGTCTTTGTAGCATATTCAACTGAATATGGGTTGAAAATGATTTGCAAATCATTGTATTCCGTTTATATTTACATCCAACACAATTTCCCAACTCATATGGAAACGGAGTTTGTAGTTGAATATCCCTGGTATAGAATCTGGTTCATGCTCAGTGACAATAATTATCTTTGTCCAATGACCAGCAACCAGCCTTGGGCATAGTCCAAAGTCCCAGAGGGGACTCCAGCTTCTCCCAAAGGGTATGGCTTCCCTGTGCTGCACAGTATGCTGAGGCATAGGCGCCGATTTACATTTGTGCCAGTGGGTGCTCGGTGTGTGTGTGTATTAAAAAACCAAAATAGACGTTCAGCGAAGTTAATATTTTATATGATTTGTGCCTTTATTATTTTGTAAAACGGACCAAACTCACTACAAAATTAACTACAACAAGATTGATTTTTCAAAAATTATTTTAAAGATTGAAAGTTGCCATCAATGCCACGTGGGTGCTCGGCATTGTCCGTGGGTGCTCGGGCCCCGAAGCACCCACGGGATCGGCGCCTATGTGCTGAGGGCACTGTAATATGCATAACTATCCAAAAATCATTCATGTCTAAAGGAAAATGGTATGTGCTGTGGTCACCAGCTGCAAACCAGTCCTTCATTCTTTCCACCGCTGTGTGTGCCACACCGCACTGCCGCAGGTGAAATTGAGTCATAGTCATTACTGCTTCCAAAATGAACACGTTTATTCTGCTTTTTTTTTTTACTTAAACTAAGGATTACGTGTTTATTTTGCAAAATTCTATTCACATCTGAATCGAGATTCCTATTTATAACGATTATAAATCTCTTAAATATGTTCAAGCATGGATTTTTACTAAGTTTTTAGGCCAACTCCGTGGTTACTCGCTGCACGCGTGAGATGCTTTTAGCTGTAACCTGCTCTAAAAAGTTTTGTAATAATGTATATACCATGTAATAAAATGAGAGAATCGATTCTGAATGGTAAAATCACCTCAAGAATCGTAATCGAGTTGAATCGAGAGTTGTAAATTCACATCCCTAGTAATAACACAGCATGTGGTGGACTTTGTATGCATATACAAAGTCTTGCCTCCTATTGGGTTGAGCAATGTCTTGGCTCCAAACTGCCAATTGTTATCAGCTGTGATATCAGGTCAGTAGTACTCATGATGCCACTATCGAGGGTTATTCCTCATCCTCACTTGGAGTCAAGCAGACATACTTAATTTAAAGGCCTACTGAAATGAATTTTTTTTATTTAAACTGGGATAGCAGATCCATTCTATGTGTCATACTTGATCATTTGGCGATATTGACATATTTTTGCTGAAAGGATTTAGTATAGAACAACGACGATAAAGTTCGCAACTTTTGGTCTCTGATAAAAAAAAAGCCTTGCCCCTACCGGAAGTAGCGTGACGTAGTCAGTTGTTCACCTCCTCATATTTTCCTATTGTTTTCAACGCAGCTAGAGCGATTCGGACCGAGAAAGCGACGATTACCCTATTAATTTGAGCGAGGATGAAAGATTCGTGGATGAGGAACGTTAGAGTGACGGACTAGAATGCGGTGAAAGACATATCTTTTTTCGCTCTGACCGTAACTTAGGTACAAGCTGGCTCATTGGATTCCACACTCTCTCCTTTTTCTATTGTGGATCACGGATTTGTATTTTAAACCACCTCGGATACTATATCCTCTTGAAAATGAGAGTCGAGAACGCGAAATGGACATTCACAGTGACTTTTATCTCCACGACAATACATCGGCAAAGTTCTTTAGCTACTGAGCTAACGTGATAGCATCTGGCTCAAATGCAGATAGAAACAAAATAAATAAATCCCTGACTGGAAGGATAGACAGAAGATCAACAATACTATTAAACCATGGACATGTAACTACACGGTTAATAATTCTCAGCCTGGCAAAGCTTAACAATGCTGTTGCTAATGACGCTGAAGCTAACTTAGCAACCGGACCTCACAGAGCTATGATAAAAACATTAGCGCTCCACCTACGCCAGCCAGCCCTCATCTGCTCATCAACACCCGTGCTCACCTGCGTTCCAGCGATCGACGGCGCGACGAAGGACTTCACCCGATCACAGATGCGGTTGGCGGCTAGCATCGGCTAGCGCGTCTGCTATCCAAGTAAGTCCTCCTTGTTGTGTTGCTACAGCCAGCCGCTAATACACCGATCCCACCTACAACTTTCTTCTTTGCAATCTCTATTGTTCATTAAACAAATTGCAAAAGATTCACCAACACAGATGTCCTGAATACTATGGAATTATGAAATGAAAACAGAGCTTTTTGTATTGGCCTCAATGGAGGAGCCATACCTCTGTTCTACTGGCTACGTCACGCGCATACGTCATATCCAAAGGAGTTTTCAACTGGAAGTTTAGCGGGAAATTTAAAATTGAACTTTATAAGTTAACCCGGCCGTATTGGCATGTGTTGCAATGTTAAGATTTCATCATTGATATATAAACTATCAGACTGCATGGTCGGTAGTAGTGGGTTTCAGTATCAATCAATCAATCAATCAATCAATGTTTATTTATATAGCCCTAAATCACAAGTGTCTCAAAGGGCTGTACAAGCCACAACGACATCCTCGGTACAGAGGCCTTTAAGACCTTAAATCAGGGCTCGTCAACTGGTGGCCCCAGGGCCAAATCCGTGTTCAGTTCAAGACTTGAGAGACAAAGATTTTTGCAGAAAATTCCTAAAAACACTATAGTGCGCCTATTCTATAACGGAACTTGGACCACTGAAAACACACTGGCAGATCTTCGCATTGGCATTTCAACTTTGCGAGTAAACATAGAACACTGGGGTGCAAACCTAATTGAGGCGTTCCGAAAGGCACCCCTTTAATTCCTCTATTGGCAGTTTTTCATAATGTGATTTATGTAACTACAAAACCCAAAACCAGTGAAGTTGGCACGTTGTGTAAATCGTAAATAAAAACAGAATACAATGACTTGCAAATCCTTTTCAACTTATATTCAATTGAATAGACTGCAAAGACAAGATACTTAACATTCAAACTGGAAAACTTAATTTTTCATTTGGAATTTGATGCCTGCAACATGTTTAAAAAAAGCTGGCACTAGTGGCAAAAAAGACTGAGAAAGTTGAGGAATGCTCATCAAACACTTATTTGGAACATCCCACAGGTGAACAGGCTAATTGGGAACAGGTGGGTGCCATGATTGGGTATGAAAGCAGCTTCCATAAAATGCTCAGTCATTCACTGCACCTAAGCGATGATATTACGGACCTTTGATCCCTCAGGTGGTACTGTATCAAAAAGCGACATCAGTGTGTAAAGGATATCACCGCATCGGCTCAAGAACACTTAAAAAAAACACTGTCAGTAACTACAGTTGGTCGCTACATCTGTAAGTGCAAGTTAAAAGTCTACTATGCAAAGCGAAAGCCATTTATCAACAACACCCAGAAAAGCCGCCGGCTTCGCTGGGCCCGAGCTCATCTAAGATGGACTGATGCAAAGTGGAGAAGTGTTCTGGGGTGTGACGAGTCCACATTTCAAATTGTTTTTGGAAACTGTGGACGTTGTGTCCTCTGGACCAAAGAGGAAAAGAACCATCCGGATTGTTATAGGCGCAAAGTTCAAAAGCCAGCATGTGTCATGGAATGGGGGTGTATTAGTGCCCAATACATGGGTAACTTACACATCTGTGAAGGCCCCATTAATGCTGAAAGGTACATACAGGTTTTGGAGCAACATACTGTATGTTGCCATCCAAGCAACTTCTTTTTCATGGACGCCCCTGTTTATTTCAGCAAGACAATGCCAAGCCACATTCTGCACGTGTTACATCAGCCTGGCTTCATAGTAAAAGAGTGCGGGTACTAGACTGGCCTGCCTGTAGTCCAGACTGGTCTCCCATTGAAAATGTGTGGTGCAATATGAAGCCTAAAATACGACAACGGAGACCTCCGGACTGTTGAACAACTTAAGCTGTACATCAAGCAAGAATGGGAAATAATTCCACCTGAAAAGCTTCAAAAATGTGTCTCCTCAGTTCCCAAACGTTTACTGAGTGTTGTTAAAAGGAAAGGTCATGTAATACAGTGGTAAAAATGCCCCTGTGCCAACTTTTTTGCAACATGTTGCTGCCATTAAATTCTAAGTTAATGGTTATTTGCAAAACATATATGTTTCTCAGTTCCAACATTAAATATTTTGTCTTTACAGTCCATTCAATTGAATATAAGTTGAAAAGGATTTGCAAATCATTGTATTCTCTTTTTTATTTACGGATTACACAATGTGCCGAACTTCACTGGTTTTGAGTTTTAATTGAATATTCCTCCCTTAAAGTTACCATTAATCTATAGAGATATTCATACTTTCTCCGAGTCAAATGTTTTTGCCAAACAAACAAAAAACACAATACACATTTTGTGAATTGACACAAATTTACTTCCATGCAATGCAGTACAATAATTGATTTGAATCCCACAAAAAAACATTGACAACAAATGTTAACTCAAAGTATATAAAAACAAACCATGACAATATGTACTTTTTTTTTTCATTTTGATTTACATAACTGTATATTGGTTTATACCAGGGGGCGGCAACCCGCGGCTCCGGAGCCGCATGCGGCTCCTTGACCACTCTGATGCGGCTCAGCTACATACATGCCGACCCCCCCGATTTTTTCCCAGGAGACTTATGGATCTCAGTGTCTCTCATAGATTACTCCCAGGGAAAAAATAATCCTATTTACACTATAATTACTAAATAAAGGGCATGCCCTAATTTCACTGCAGTAATTTTCCTCTATAGCATTTACATACAGCGTGCCAGTCCAGCCACATGTTACATGTTATTACTTGCTCACACAGGAGACAGCAAAGCATACTTACTCATCAGCCACACAGCTTACACTGACGGTAGCCGTATCAAACAACTTTAACATTGTTACGTTACAAATATGCGCCACACTGTGAACCCACACCAAAAAAGAATGAAAAACACATTTCTGGAGAACATCCCACCGTAACACAACATAAACACAACACAACCATTACCCAGAATCCCATGCAGCCCTAACTCTTCCGGTCTACATTATACACCCCCGCTACCACCAAATCCCCCACACATCAACCCCCCCCCCCCTCTCCGTGCGTTGGTTGAGCGGAAGAGTTAGGGCTGCATGGGATTCTGGGTATTCGCACCGTCAGTGTAAGATGTGTGGCTGCTGAGTTAGTACGCCTTGCTTTCACTTACGTGAGCAAGCTGAAATTGCATTCTACGTGTGGTCGAGCAGGTACACTGTTAGAGCAGACTGTAGAGGGCGCCAAATGCTCATCACGCTCTGATATTCGGGAGTCTCCCGGGAAAAATGAGAGGGTTGGCAAGTATGACACTATCAAGCGCCATTCATTCAAAACTCGCGGGCTGCACTAACATCAAATTTCCACATTAAAGTGCGTGCCGGTGCATGTGTCGGAGACCCCTGGTTAACAGAGCATAAAGCATTTAAGCTTTGTATGCGGTGTTTTTCATTTTAAATTTAATTTTTTTTTTTGTGGCTCCCATTACTTTCTTTAATTTGTGAAACTTGTCAAAATGGCTCTTTGAGTGGTAAAGGTTGCCGACCCCTGGTTTATACTGAAAACAGTCGACGGCCTTTTGAAATAGTCCTGACTCCTGAATTTCAAGAGGGGAAAAAGTATTAAAAAAAACTGTTACCAAACTACATTTTTTTAAGGCGTTCAGACTACACGGTGCAGCTACAGACTTCTACAAATTAGTCCAAACATTCTCCAACATCTGGTGTGGTTATTTCAATGTCCAACACAAATATGTCTCTGCTCCATGATGCCCAAAATCACAGCAACGAGCACATTTTTCCAGGGTGGGGTGCAGCTGTCAAAGCGTAAGGTAGTCGGGCTTAAAAAAATAAAAATAACAATCGTTCCTGCTGTTACTTTGCTAAACACATTGTGAGGTCCACCTTTACTATTTGAAGGATATGCAGAAATCTCAAACCCCAAAATTGGCAGCCACACTTCCGTCGGTCTACCAGCTGTGGCAACAAATGTAGCTTACCACCATCAATGTGTGAATGTGGATTGAATGAATGGTGGGTTCTCAGTTCTCTCTGAAGCGCTTTGGGTGTCTAGAAAAGCACTAAATAATCATCACCCCACCCGCGTACCAAACTGGTACGCATTCAGACTTTCTTCCTTAAAGGGACAGTAAGTGTCAGGCCACACCCCACCTTTTAGTAAGGAATCTGGATTTCGGACGTGTGCAAGACAAAATGATCAAATATCAGATCCGGCATAATGACTTAAAGTGCTGGAGTAACAACAATCACAGTTGGAAACAACTACAACCAATTAAGAGGACTATGCTAACAAGTAAAGAAAAACTACAATTACAGTAGGTAGGACACTGAAATCCTTGGTGATGCAAAATTTGGAATGCTTCAAGGTGGATTATTGGATTCCCTCGTTTCCTTTCGCACCACATATGAACCTTGACTTTGGTACCTGGAAGCTATTGAAGTGGTTGCATAGGTTTTTCTCACCTGCTAATAAGAATGGCACCTCACATGGCACTGAAGACACACTTATTTAAAAAAAAACACAACCTGCATTTGCCGAACGCAGTCCGTTTTTCAACCCTTTAGAAACCGCAGAAAAAAAAGAATCCCTCCGTTGTTTGGTTCAACTAAAAACCCTCCCAAGCCGTGCGAGCTGACACACACTTGAAGCACCAAGGAAATGCGCGATGCATTTTTAAATGTGAGATGTGGCTGCTATACAGAGATGTACTTTTTTACACACATTCTTGTATAGTGTATCCGGAAAGTAACAGCCCTGCATTTTCCCACATTTTGTTATGTTACAGCCTTATTCCAAAATGGAATAAATAAATTTTTGTCTTCAAAATTCTACATACAATACCCCATAATGATTGATTTTTATTTTGCAAATGTATTACAACTAAAGAGATAAATGCTTTAAAATGTAAAACCGGAAATTATCAGTATCGGTTTCAAAATTATCGGTATCGGTTTGAATAAGTACATTTTATGACTTATTAAAACTCCGCTGTGTACACGGACATAGAGAGAAGTACAGAGCGCCAATAAACCTTAAAGGCACTGCCTTTGCATGACGGCCCAGTCACATTACATCTACGGCTTTTTCACAATGCAAGGCCTACTTGGTCAACAGCCATACAGGTCACACTGAGGGTGTCCGTATAAAAAATTTAACACTGTTACAAATATGCGCCACACTGTGAACCCACACCAAACAAGAATGACAAACACATTTCGGGAGAACATCCACACCGTAACACAACATAAACACAACAGAACAAATACCCAGAACCCCTTGCATCACTAATTCTTCCGGGACCCTACAATATACACCCCCCCGCTAGCACCGAACCCCCGAATTCAGAGGTCTCAAGGTTGGCAAGTATGCTCTAGTATACTCTGGACTGAAGCTGTGTGCCTTCATTGTTTTTGTAGCTGTTGTTTTGAGGCATGTTTAAAAAAAAATTAAAAATAATGCACTTTGTGAAAGTCAAAGTACAGTATTTCCCACAGTTGTAGTGGGTATTAGGATTATCTCAGGGAGAGCATGTCCCAAATTCCAAGCTGCTGTTTTGAGGCATGTTAAAAAAAATAATGCACTTTGTGACTTCAATAATAAATATGGCAGTGCCATGTTGGCACTTTTTTCCATAACTTGAGTTGAAGTTGTTCTCTTATTTTGGAAAACGTTGTTTTTGATTGATTGATTGAAACTTGTATTAGTAGATTGCACAGTACAGTACATATTCCGTACAACTGACCACTAAATGGTAACACCCGAATACGTTTTTCAACTTGTTTAAGTCGGGGTCCACGTTAATCAATTCATGGTAAAGTTACATTGTTTAATGCATTCAGCGGGGCATCACAACAAAATTAGGCATAATAATGTGTTAATTCCACGACTGTATATATCGGTATCGGTTGATATCGGAATCTGTAATTAAGAGTTGGACAATATCGGAATATCGGATATTGGCAAAAAAGCCATTATCGGACATCTCTAATTATAACTACAAAAAAGAAAAAATTCACAAGCCTTTTGCTCAACACTTTGTTGATCTACCTTTTGCAGCAATTACAGCCACAAGTCTTTTTTTTTTTAAACAATGCCACAAGCTTGGCACACCTAAAAGGAAGTCTAAGTCTAAGTCTCTATCTTTAGGTAGGTTTTTTTTTACCCATTCCTCTTTTCCTCTTAAGCTCCATCAGGTTGGATGGAAGCTTTGGCTTTCATCCAGGGCTATGCATTCCAGAACAACCATTTTTGCAGCAAACCACCAACCAGGCATGCCAGACGGAAGCCATTTCTTAGTAAAGTTTGCCAAATTGCATGGGAAAGACTCTCAGACCATGAGAGACAAAATGATCTGGTCTGTTGAGACAAATATTGCCGTGAATGCCAGACATCATGTTTGGAGGAAACTACAGTGAAGCATGGTGGTGGCAGCATCATGATGCGGGGATGGTTTTCAGCGGCAGGAACTGGGAGTCTAGCCAGGATAGAGGGAAGGTTGAATACAGCAATGTACAGAGACATCCTGGATGAAAACCATCTAATACAGGGATGTCAAACTCGTTTTCATTGAGGGCCACATGGCAGTTATGGCCGCTTGGAACAGCGAATAATGTATAAATTTGCCTCTGGATTTCATTAATAATTATATAAATTGTGACTGTCGATTTTACAGTCAAAACTTTACGTTTACAAAATTTTACAGCAAAATAGTGTTTTTTGTTTTAACATTTTACTGTAAATATAAAAACAGTACCACTGTTGTTTTTTACGGAAAAAGCGGGCAGCTTAGTTGCCAGAATTTTACTATCAAATTTACATTGGTTTTTACAACAAAATATTGTTAATGGGAAAAAAGTACAAGTTCCTTTTTTATTCTGGCATCTTAGCTGGCAGTTTTTCTAACGTAAAAACAAATAATTTTTCCATTTCTAGTAATACGTCAAAACAACAACCGTAGATTTTACAGTAAAAAACTGGCAGCTCAGTCAACATAATTTTAACGCAATAAACTGGTAGTTTTTTTTAATCAATTTTCAGTAATATGTTGTAAAGAACACCGTAAAATGTATTGTCATTTGTATTCATTTGATGGGTAGTTTGCTGTAAAGTTAAGTACTTTTATTTAGACAAAACATGTTTGGAAAGTTTGATAATATACTGTAATATTTTTTGCAATATTGGATACTATTAAAGTTTAAAAGGTATGCAATTTTAAGCAGTACATATATTTTTTCTGTCAAAATGAAAAAAAATCCATTATTTAGTGAGAAAATATTAAGTACTTTATTGACATAATATCCAGGTGTTTGCGGGCCAGATACTAAAGATAAAGTACCAATGATTGTCTCACACACACTAGGTGTGGTGAAATTAACCTCTGCATTTGACCCATCACCCTTGTTCACCCCCTGGGAGGTGAGGGGAGCAGTGAGCAGCAGCGGTGGCCGCGCCCGAGGAATCATTTTGGTGATTTAACCCCCAATTCCAACCCTTGATGCTGAGTGCCAAGCAGGGGTCCCATTTTTATAGTCTTTGGTATGACTCGGCCGGGGTTTGAACTCACGACCTACCGATCCCAGGAAGGACACTCTAACCCAAGGGTCACCAACACGGTGCCCGCGGGCACCAGGTAGCCCGTAAGGACCAGATGAGTCGCTCGCTGGCCTGTTCTAAAAATAGCTCAAATAGCAGCACTTACCAGTGAGCTGCCTCTATTTTTTAAATTGTATTTATTTACTAGCAAGCTGGTCTCGCTTTGCTCAACATTTTTAATTCTAAGAGAGACAGAACTCAAATAGAATTTGAAAATCCAAGAAAATATTTTAAAGACTTGGTCTTCACTTTAAATAAATGTATTAATTTTTTTACTTTGCTTCTTATAACTTTCAGAAAGACAATTTTAGAGAAAAAATACAACCTTAAAAATGATTTTAGGATTTTTAAACATATGTACCTTTTTACCTTTTAAATTTCTTCCTCTTCTTTCCTGACAATTTAAATCAATGTTCAAGTATTTTTATCTTTTTTATTGTAAAGAATAATAAATACATTTTAATTTAATTTTTCATTTTAGCTTCTGTTTTTTTGACGAAGAATATTTGTGAAATATTTCTTTAAACTTATGATTAAAATTCAAAAAAATTATTCTGGCAAAGCTACAAAATCTGTAGAATCAAATTAAATCTTATTTCAAAGTCTTTTGAATTTCTTTTAAAACTTTTGTTCTGGAAAATCTAGAAGAAATAATGATTTGTCTTTGTTAGAAATATAGCTTGGTCCAATTTGTTATATATTCTAACAAAGTGCAGATTGGATGTTAACCTATTTAAAACATGTCATCAAAATTCTAAAATTAATCTTAATCAGGAAAAATTACTAATGATGTTTCATAAATTATTTTTTAAATTTTTTCAAAAAGATTCGAATTAGTAAAATGTTCTCTTCTTTTTTTCGGTTGAATTTTGAATTTTAAAGAATCGAAATTGAAGATAAACTATGTTTCAAAATTTAATTGTCATTTTTTTGTGTGTTTTCTCCTCTTTTAAACCGTTCGATTAAGTGTAAATATCATTAATTATTAATAATAACAGAGTTAAAGGTAAATTGAGCAAATTGGCTATTTCTGGCAATTTATTTAAGTGTGTATCAAACTGGTAGCCCTTCGCATTAATCAGTACCCAAGAAGTACCGGTAGCTCTTTTTCAAAAAGGTTGGTGACCACTGCTCTAACCACAAGGCCACCGAGCAGGTTATAATGTCGCGGGCCAGATGTGGCCCCCGGGCCTTGAGTTTGACACCTGTGATCGAATATGTTAATCTAATATTCCCATCTAACATAATGGCGCTGGAGAAGTGCTGCAAAGAGGAATGGGCAAAACTACCCAAAGATAGGTGTGCCAAGCTTGTGGCATCGTGTTCAAAAAGACTTTGAGGCTGTAATTGCTGCCAAAGGTGCATCAACAAAGTATTGAGCAAAGGCTGAGAATACTTATTTATGTCTCCTTTTTTGTATTTAAAAAAAAAAAACGTTCCCTCTCTCATAATGGGGTATTGTCTGTAGAATTTTGAGGACAAAATTGAATTGAATCCATTCTGGGAAAAGGCTGTAACATAACAAATTGTGGAAAAAGTGCTGTGAACACTATCCGGATGCGCTGTATTTTAAATCACAAGTTGATGCAGTCTGTTGGGACTATCATCTTTTACTGTCACTTAAAATCGTCCCTCACGCACGCTAAATAATTGGGCGACAATAAACTCACTGGTGCACGCACTCCTGAACGTAAGCTTTCTCATGCGACGAGAATCGCTCCACTGGCTGCGTGTGAGAGGGTCAGTCAAGTATCGGTATATACTGTAAGGCTTTGGACAGCGACGTTAGACAATGGTGGGAGACGAGGCGACGTCGTCCGCCTCCGCCTTCCGCTCCGGCGAGCAGCAGAGGAACAGACGACTGCCCAGACTCTTGAAGGCAAATCTAAAGTACATGATGTGACCCATGGCCACGAAGGAGACGGAGATGATGACCAGCAGACCGAAGGCCTCCTGGTTTGGTGCCAGAATCACCATGATGAAGTGCAGCAGGTCTAAGAGGTAATTCATGGAGTTCTGGACGCCGTTGATCACGCCTCGCTCGGATTCCATCACATTCTCCTGGATGAGCTGAGTCACAGTCAGGTCAAAGGACCAAAGCCCTGTGAGGAAAAAGCGCCAAGGTCAGAGTCAGGACAATGAGTTTGTTGGGGACATATTGCGATATTATTGGCGTCAAGGGTTGGAGTTATTGCACTGACACCTGTGGTAAAGTCACCGATGACTTGCATAAACTGTGATTCAACTTGTGAAACCAATGACATCACCCTTTGAGAGTCATCCATTCATTTTTTACCACTTATCCTGTAGGGCAGAACCCTCAAAATTGCCGCCCGGAGCAGATTTCTTTCACACGTTCTAAAAATACTATTACAAAAACTAGTGCTGTGAAATGATTACCATATTTTTTGGACTATAAGTCGCAGTTTTTTTCATAGTTTGGCCGGGGATGAGACTTATACTCAGGAGCGACTTATGTGTGAAATTATTAACACATTACCGTAAAATACCAAATAATATTATCTAGCTCATTCACGTAAGAGACTACACGTATAAGATTTCATTGGATTTAGCGATTAGGAGTGACAGATTGTTTGGTAAACGTATAGCATGTTCTATATGTTATAGTTATTTGAATGACTCTTACCATAATATGTTAAGTTAACATACCAGGCACGTTCTCAGTTGGTTATTTATGCGTCATATAACGTACACTTATTCAGCCTGTTGTTTACTATTCTTTATTTATTTTAAATTGCCTTTCAAATGTCTATTCTTGGTGTTGGGTTTTATCAAATAAATTTCCCCCAAAAATGCGACTTATGCTCCAGTGCGACTTATATATGTTTTTTTCCTTCTTTATTATGCATTTTCGGCCGGTGCGATTTATACTCTGAAGCGACTTATAGTCCGAAAATTATGGTAGTTATTTTGATCGGATTAATCACACTTTTGAAGTTAAAACATCATAATATTTCACTGGTTATTAATTGTGTGCATAATTTAACTCAAAAAAATACCCAAATATTTGGACAATTTTATTGTTAGAATTAGAGATGTACGATAATATCGGACTGCCGATATAATCGGCCGATAAATGCTTTAAAATGTAATATCGGCAATTATCGGTATCGGTTTCAAAAAGTAAAATTTATGACTTTTGAAAACGCCACTGTACGGAGTGGAGTAGGGAGAAGTACAGAGCGAAAATAAACCTTAAAGGCACTGCATTTGCGTGTCGGCCCAATCACATAATATCTACGGCTTTTCACACACACAAGTGAATGCAATGCATACTTGGTCAACAGCCATACAGGTCACATTGAGGGTGTCCGTATAAACTTTAACACTGTTACAAATATGCGCCACACTGTGAACCCACACCAAAGAAGAATGACAAACACATTTCGGGAGAACATGCGCACCGTAACACAACATAAACACAACAGAACCCCTTGCAGCACTAACTCTTCCGGGATACTACAATATACACCCCCCGCTACCCCCTACAACCCACCTCAAAATAATGCACTTTGTGACTTCAATAATAAATATGGCAGTGCCATGTTGGCATTTTTTTCCATAACTTGAGTTGATTTATTTTGGAAAACCTTGTTAATTTGTTTAATGCATCCAGCAGGGCATCACAACAAAATTAGGAATAATGTGTTAATTCCACGACTGTGTATATCGGTATCGGTTGATATCGCAACCGGTAATTAAGAGTTGGACAATATCGGAATATCGGATATCGGCAAAAAAGCCATTATCGGACATCTCTAGTTAGAATGTCACCAAGAAATGTTTTTATTTATATAAAATATTTGGTAACAATTTAGTATAGGGAACATATTCTAAGTAACAAAGAGTTAATTTAGAGTTATTTGGACACTAGGTGAACGTATAAGGGTTTAGGGTTACTAATAAGCAATAATTCTGAGGTTATTGCAGGAAGACTCTTAGTTAATGGCTTACTGGTTGTATAATAAGGCCATGCAGAATAAGGCATTAATAAGTACTTAATAATCACCAATTAAGAGCCAATGTTACTAATTTGCATGTTAATAAGCAACTAATTAATGGTGAATGTTCCCCATACTAAAGTGTTACCAAATATTTTTTTAAATGTTTTACCTAAAAGTAATTTATTTGCTCAAAATTTGCCAACATTTTTACTTTGGCCAAGAGCTGGTGGGCAGCCAAGGACAGAGTCAACTCTATTGGTTGCTTCGTTGGCTCTGTTCCTGTCTCTGGCAGTGAAGCCCCCCCTTACCAGCAGACGATGGTGTAGAGCAGGGGTGTCAAACTCATTTTAGATCGGGGGCCACATCGAGAAAAATCTACTCCCAAGTGGGCCGGACTGGTAAAATCACGGCACGATAACTTAAAAATAAAGACAACTTCAGATTGTTTTCTTTGTTTAAAAATAGAACAAGCACATTCTGAAATTGTGCAAATCATAATGTTGTTGTAGCCCACATTATTTCTTCATTTGAAACAGTGAAGGAGCCCCAAACGATTGACGTCATGTTTGTTTACAATGAGCTCAGGATCAGTTTACGACAAAAGTAGGAGAAAAGGAGCGCCCGATTTGCTCACCTGGACCCACTTACAGCACAGTACGGGTAATGTTGCCTTTTTTGAGTATTTTCTTTTTGTTTTGTTTCATTAGTTATCTGAACTATTTTTCAATGTTATCGGATTTAATGGGCGGCCGAGGTTGCTTTGTTGGGTCTGCTCCTGTCTCTGGCCATGCTCCCCCCACCCCAGTAGACGATGGCGTGGAACACCACAGTGTATATGTCCCCCCCCCCCAACCCCCCCAGCGTTCGGGGATTAATAAAGTATTTCTGATTCTGATTAATCGGTAGACCAAAATCAAAGGTCTGCTGTAGAAGTGAAGTGAATTATATTTATATAGCGCTTTTCTCTAGTGACTCAAAGCGCTTTACATAGTGAAACCCAATATCTAAGTTACATTTAAACCAGTGTGGGTGGCACTGGGAGCAGGTGGGTAAAGTGTCTTGCCCAAGGACACAACGGCAGTGACTAGGATGGCAGAAGCTGGGATTGAACCTGGAACCCTCAAGTTGCTGGCATGGCCACTCTACCAACCGAGCTATACCGCCCAGAGAATGCTGGTTCTCCAGAATATACAAGATAAGTCTAGTAGTGAAGAGAAAATGTGGAAATGTGGCCTCCTAAAACATCCATCCATCCATTTTCTACCGCTTGTCCCTTTTGGGGTCGCTGGGGGTGCTGGAGCCTATCTCAGCTGCATTCGGATGAGAGGCGGGGTACACCCTGGACAAGTCGCCACCTCATCACAGGGCCAACACAGATAGACAGACAACATTCACACTCACACACTAGGGCCAATTTAGTGTTGCCAATCAACCTATCCCCAGGTGCATGTCTTTGGAGGTGGGAGGAAGCCGGAGTACCCAGAGGGAACCCACGCGGTCACGGGGAGAACATGCAAACTCCACACAGAAAGATCCCGAGCGCAGGATCGAACCCAGGACTACTAAAACAATTTAGTTGAATATACCTGTTATAGACTACTAATGGTAACATAAGATAGCAGGTGATATTATCATTTTTGGATATGATCTTTATCATCCCCAACAGTGCTTAGGAACAAACCAGCAATGGTCCCAATATTCATGTTTTTGCCAGATTTCAAGCTTCACTCCTTACAAAGTAAAACTATGGAGGACTGAGCTACAGCAATGAAATACTGCTACTTACCAACCCTCGCAGCAATGACACCAGCAAACAGCAAGCTAACAGACATGTAGGTCTTCAGCGTTGGCAGATCTTCAGCTGGTGCACTAGTGGTCGTAGCATTTCCACCAAAGATGCCCGTGAGGCCCTGGTCGACCTCAGTCAGCATCTTCTCTCCCATGATGTGACTGTAAAGGTCCTGGAAAGGCGAGACGCTGAGGTCTAAAGGGCTCCCGGGCGCAAAGACTGAGGCGACGCACAGCATGAGACAAGAGAGCTGAGCTATGCCGGAGATGAAGCCGGTGCGAACCAAGCCACACTTCTTGCGCACCCATGTGAAGGCGACGGTGCCACAGATGCCCGACACTGCCGAGGCTCCCATCAGCAGACTGAGGATTGAGCCGTTGAGGCCTTGTGTGTAGGCGTAGCCTGTGGTGATGCAGTCGAATCCAAGTACTGTCATGTAGAGAAAAGCTAAGGACATTCCAGCGAAGAAAATGCTCTGGTTGTAGTAGGCCACCCAACCGGCCTTGAAGGTGCGCAGGGGCTCGGCCACCTGATAACAGCAGCCTCGCTGTTTCGGGGAGTCAGGCTTGACCACCACTGCGGTTTCATTCATTAGTGGCCGGGATGACTCCTCAGGACTTTGGCCGTTCTCTGATTCTGCAAGAGAGCAGTCTGGATTAGTAAACAGGCCTTGAAAAACCAAGGGGTTGTATTGCCCAATGTTTTCGTATAACATTGTTAGTTTCGAAGAAAGTTCTGGAGAAAAATCTTATTCATGATTTACCAGATAGACAAGATCCTAATCTCATTCCCCAGTCTGCAAGCAACCCTCAACCGTATGCATCTATCAGTAAAAACTACAAAACCCAAAACCAGTGAAGTTGTCACGTTGTGTAAATCGTAAATAAAAACAGAATACAATGATTTGCAAATCCTTTTCAACTTATATTCCATTGAATAGACTGCAAAGACAAGATATTTAGTGTTCGAACAACACTCAGTAAACGTTTGGGAACTGAAGAGACCGATTTTTGAAGCTTTTCAGGTGGAATTCTTTCCCATTCTTGCTTGATGTACAGCTTAAATTGTTCAACAGTCCGGGGGTCTCCGTTGTGGTATTTTAGGCTTCATATTGCGCCACACATTTTCAATGGGAGACAGGTCTGGACTATAGGCAGGCCAGTCTAGTATCCGCACTCTTTTACTATGAAGCCAGGCTGTTGTAACATGTGACTTGGCATTGTCTTGCTGAAATAAGCAGGGGCGTCCATGATAACATTGCTTGGATGGCAACATATGTTGCTCCAAAACCTTTATGTACCTTTCAGCATTAATGGTGCCTTCACAGATGTGTAAGTTACCCATGCCTGGGGCACTAATACACCACCATACCATCAAAGATGCTGGCTTTTGAACTTTGTGCCTATAACAATCCGGATGGTTCTTTTCCTTTTTGTTCCGGAGGACACGACATCCAGTTTACTCGTCAGACCACAGAACACTTTTCCACTTTGCATCAGTCCATCTTAGATGAGCTCGGGCCCAGCAAAGCTGGCTGTGTTTCTGGGTGTTGTTGATAAATGGCTTTGGCTTTGCATTGTAGACTTTTAACTTGCACTTACAGATGTAGCGACCAACTGTAGTTACTGCCAGTGGTTTTCTGGAGTGTTCCTGAGCCCATGTGGTGATATCCTTTACACACTGATGTCGCTTTTTGATGCAGTACCGCCTGAGGGATCCAAGCAATATCATCGCTTACGTGCAGGGATTTCTCCAGATTCTCTGAACCTTTTGATGATATTATGGACCGTGGACGGTGAAATCCCTAAATTTCTTGCAATAGCTCGTAGAAAAATGTTGTTCTTAAACTGTTTGAAAAATTTGCGCATGCATTTGTTCAAAGTGGTGACCCTCGCCCCATCCTTGTTTGAGAATGACTGAGCATTTCATGGAAGCTGCTTTTACACCCAATCATGGCACCCACCTGCTCCCAATTAGCCTGTTCATCTGTGGGATATTCCAAATAAGTGTTTGATGAGCATTCCTCAACTTCCTCAGTCTTTGTTGCCACTTGTGCCAGCTTTTTTGAAACATGTTGCAGGCATCAAATTCCAAATGAGCTAATATTTGCAAAAAATAAAGTTTTCCAGTTCGAATGTTAAGTATCTTGTATTTGCAGTCTGTTCAATTGAATATATGTTGAAAACGATTTGCAAAAAAGTGTATTCTGTTTTTATTTACGATTTACACAACGTGGCATCTTCACTGGTTTTGGGTTTTGTAATACATGAAAACTGTAAGACCAGACTGTTAACCTTTAATAAGGTTTTTTTTTAGATTTTCTCTCAGTCTGTTAAGAAAAAACCTACAAGAAAAAGTTATTAACTGCTCATGTCTTTACTTCCAAAACCAGCAAAGGATAAAGCCCTCATTCCCCATACTCTCGGTACCTTTTGAAGGGCTGAGCTGTTTGAGCTCCTGCTGTTCATGCTGCTCTTTCTGACCAGCTTTCACAGCCAGTGCCGGTGTCTTCTGATAGACCTTCCACAGCAGCATGTACTCCAGACACATGGAGCACAGGTTCCAGCCCGAGATGAAGCCACAGCCGATGAAATGGGATCCAAAGGCCATTATCTGGCCCACAAGCATAGGAGCCAGGATGTTGGTCAGCTGGTCAATAATCCGCACTGTGGCGTTCATGTCTAATGTGTGCAGGAGAGAGAATGCGGACCAATGAACATTGTCCCAATGTATTTCTGTAACTGTCGTACTTTTTACATTGAACAAGAATGACACAGCACTAGCTACAGTCGTGGTCAAAAGTTGACGTCACTGACATCACGTGAACAACGATAAGGAGGAAATTTCTGTGGTCAGATGAAACAAAAATTGAGCTGTTTGGCCACAATACCCAGCAATATGTTTGGAGGAGAAAAGGTGAGGCCTTTAATCCCAGGAACACCATGCCTACCGTCAAGCATGGTGGTGGTTGTCATGATGTGGACTATGATGCAGCTTACTGCGAGGATTTCGCAGCTTGCTGCGAGGAATGTTTTCCCGTGGTGCAAACGGACTTGACTGGACATGGCGTGCAGGTAAAAACATGATTTATTCTTAACTCAAAAGTACTACAAAAACAAAAGGCGCACACAAGGCGGAGACACAAACTTGGCGCAGGGTACAAAAACTAACACTTAAACAGACTAAGGACATGAAACAAAAACAATTACGGTGACGAGAACTATGGCATGGACCGAGCAAAAACAAGAGATCCAACATGGGCAGAGCAAGAGATGAATAATGTCATCAAGGACTTTGGCATGGGTAGAGCAAAAACAGAGTAGCACATAGCAAGAACAGGGTAACAATGTCGCCAGGCCGACTACCTGGCAACTACAGGCTTAAATAAAAGTCTCTATGATTAACACAGGTGCGTGTGTCCAAATGAATCAGGTGAAACCAATGAGTCGTCATGGTGACAAAACAAACCAGGAAGCGCAAACAGGAACTAAGAGTCCAAAATCCAACAGAACATAACCAAACAAAACATGACCACAGAACATGACAGTGGTAGTATTATGCTCTGGGCCTGTTTTGCTGCCAATGGAACTGGTGCTTTACAGAGAGTAAATGAGACAAGGAAAAAGGAGGATTACCTCCAAATTCTTCAGGACAACCTAAAATCATCAGCCCGGAGGCTGGGTTCTGGGCGCAGTTGGGTGTTCCAACAGGACAAAGACCCCAAACACACATCAAAAGTGGTAAAGGAATGGCTAAATCAGGCTAGAATTAAGGTTTTAGAAAGGCCTTCCTAAAGTCCTGACTTGAATGTGTTAACAATGCTGAAGAAACAAGTCCATGTCAGAAAACCAACAAATTTAGCTGAACTGCACCAATTTTGTCAAGAGGAGTGGTCAAAAATTCAACCTGAAGCTTGTGGATGGCTACCAAAAGAGCCTTATTGCAGTGAAACTTGCCAAGGGACATGTAACCAAATATTAACATTGCTGTATGTATACTTTTGACCCAGCAGATTTGGTCACATTTTCAGTAAACTCATAATAAATTCATAAAAGAACCAAACTTCATGAATGTTTTTTGTGACCAACAAGTATGTGCTCCAATCACTCTATCACAATAAAAATAAGAGTTGTGGAAATTATTGGAAACTCAAGACAGCCATGACATTATGTTCTTTACAAGTGTATTTAAACTTTTGACCACGACTGTATGTAGAGTAGCGTAAGGACATAAAATGTTAAAAGGAGTCTAAATTGAGGGTCAAAGTCTGACACAGTGAACATACGTGATAAAGGATCACGTGAAGTCCACGTGAAGCACAAACACTGACCTGCCAACTTGCTGCTGTCCTGACCTGCAACAACCACCACCCAGTCCCTCTGGATGGTGATGGATGTCGCGGTGCTAGCAAGATTGGCGATATTGGCAATGCTGATCACCAGGATGTAGCAGGTGGTCTGAAAAATGGGGAAATTGGGGTTACTCATCACATGGTAAATGGTAAATGGGTTGTACTTGTATAGCGCTTTTCTACCTTTTTAAGGAACTCAAAGCGCTTTGACACTATTTCCACATTCACCCATTCACACACACATCCACACAATGATGGCGTGTGAATGTGTTACTAACCTAAAATTCCGGACTACTTTTTTCCTATGCTTTGAAACCTGCGGCTTATAAAACGGTGCAGCTAAATAAAGGATTTTGCACTGCTAACGGCCACAATGCAAATAGTTTTCATAACCCAAGCAAAGACACGGAAACGGTGTGTCATTGTTTGTGCTATGGCGCCATCTTTTGGATGAGTTTTCTCACTGCTGGTGCTGCGGGGTGAACGTCTACAGTATTGCCTTTGGTTTAGAGCTTTCAACCAGACGTACAAGTTCCGTTCCATCTACTAGTCTTCCATAGCGTTTCTACTCGTATGGATTATTCTTTCATCACTCCAAGCAACATCCATCCATCCATTTTCTACCGCTTGTCCCTTTTGGGGTGGCGGGGGGTGCTGCACTTGTAAGTTTAACAATATAATTAAAACAACTCATAGTTACTAAACCGTAATGTAATCAAGCGGGCATTGTTAGCATTAGCCAATACGATAACATATTTGCAAGTGTCTGTGTTAGTATTATTAACTTAAAATGGCATTCTTTTTGTATTGTTTCAGTTCCACAAACTCAGTAAATTCACCAATATATAACCGTGGAGTTACTGAGTCTCTCTAGTTGATTGGAGAGCTAGCTTCTGCAGCTCGTGGGTCCATGACGATGGCTTCTGTTTTGTTTGATCAGTCGTTTTACTGCCGTGTTACAGGCAGTACATAAACATGTACGAAATATTTCTGTGTAAATACCTTATTTCACAACGCATATATTTGTGGCTTATAGTCCAGTGCGGCTAATGTGAAGCGAAGTGAATTATATTCATATAGCGCTTTTCTCTAGTGACTCAAAGGGCTTTACATAGTGAAACCCAATATCTAAGTTCCATTTAAACCAGTGTGGGTGGCACTGGGAGCAGGTGGATAAAGTGTCTTGCCCAAGGACACAACGGCAGTGATTAGGATGGCGGAAGCGGGGATCGAACCTGTAACCCTCAAGTTGCTGGCACGGCTGCTCTACCAACCGAGCGTAAGGAAAAATATATATTTTTCGTCTCAAATTTAGTGCGCTCTATTGTCAAAAAGAAATTTACATAAAAAAATACATTTTATTAAAAAATGTGTGCAAAGGCGAATAAAACCTTTTTTAAACAGGCCTTTCTGGCTGGGATTCGAGCGCCAATTTTAATAGAAGTAAAAAGAATGTCCAATATACCGTTCTGCGTGAAATGTAAGATTCTTCTATACCCCAAATTTACTTTTCAGTTATTTATTTGTAATGGTCATTGATCTAATTGATACCACATTTACAATGCATACATATACATATGTATTTACATACAGTCGGAGAGGTGATATAATAGAGAGAGATGCATTGTAGATTTGATTTTAAAAAAAATATCCCTCCAGGTTTTTGCGATGTCGCGATCACACCAATTCATGCAAATTGGATAAATTCCCACAAATTATATGCATCCTAGCACCTTCCACGCAAATTTTAACCAATCAAATTTGTCTAAACTGTCTAATCAAAACATGTTTGTTTCTTTTGTGGAGATGTAAAAAACTCTATTGCTGAAACAGCACATAGCGCACACCTACAGTACTGCCAGTTCCTGTCTACGACGCAAAGCCTTCTGGATAATGTTATATATAAACATTTAGCAACACACTGGCAATGGAGATGACACTCAGATCTACGTGTCCCTTGCCTATTGATTTACTTTGTTGCTGCATGGACCAGATCATTGTGTGGATGCAAAACAATTTTCTTCAGCTTAACAGAGTTAAGCTGAAGAAAATTGTCTTTGGCCCACAGAAGCAGAGAGAAACTACTATTAGTCACCTTCAGACCCTTTCCCTGAAACCTAATAATCAGGTTAGAAATCTAGGGGTAATAATGGAGCAACTTTAGCAGACACATTAAGTCAATAACATCAGCAGCTTTTTACCACCTGAAAAACATTGCCAAACTCAGAGGAATAATGTCTAAATCAGACTTAGAAAGACTAATCCATGCCTTTGTCTCCAGAAGGTTAGACTAAGGTAATGACCTACTCACTGGGCTCTCTAAACAAGCTGTAATGCAGCTGCAGTACATCCAAAATGCTACTGCTCGAGTCCTGACTAGAACCGGGAAATACGACCGCATTAGTCCAGTGCTTAGGTCACTGCACTGGCTTCCTGTTGCTCAGAAAATAGACTTTAAAACATCTCTGCTCATGTACAAGTCTGTTCATGGTCTCTCTGCTCATGTACAAGTCTTTTCATGGTCTTGTGCCAAAGTACATTTCTGACATGTTGGAGCCATATGAACCATCTCGAGCCATGAGAACCTCAGGAAGTGGTCTCCTGCTGGTGCTTAGAGTCAGGACTTAACATGGTGAAACTACGTTTCAGTTTCATGCTCCTAAAACCTGGAATAGTCTTCCTGAATATGTGAGACGGGCCTCAACGTTGACAATGTTCAAATCTAGCCACTTTTATTTAATTGTGCATATGGCAACTGAAAGTATGTTATCCACACAGTTTGATTGATTTTAATTAACTCTGTTTTTACGATTGTATTTTCTGAGTTTAATTTTAAATATTTTTTTCTATTTTTATTTTTGCCTTGTTTTATTTTACTGTAAGGCACTTTGATTGACCTTGTGTACAAATTGTGTTCTATGAATGAACAAATATATATATATATATATATATAAATAATGCATACATATATACACACACACACACACACACACACACACACACACACACACACACACACACACACACATATATATATATATATATATACACATATATATATATATACACATATATATATATATACACATATATATATATATACACATATATATATATATATATATATATATATATATATACACACACACATATAATATATATATATATATATACACACAAGGTCAATCAAAGTGCCTTACAGTTAATTAAAACAAGGCAAAAATGAAAATATAAAAAAATATTTTAAATTAAACTCATAAAATTCAATTTTATTTTTTTTTTCAAATTTTTTTAATTTGCAATGCAGCAAAAAAGCTCCATGACATAGATGTTGACGTGTAATGATAAGTTCTCATAGTCTCTCATCTACTAACAAAAATGACCGCTATAGATTGCTCCCAATACTTCACAAATGTTCTTAACATGCTAAGATAAATGTTTTGGAACATAAATGGATGTTTAGATGGACAAACACTTCTCAAGTGTAAAATAAACGTGTGACATGTCCACAATTTGTGGACGACAGAGCAGGACAAACCTGTTTCTTTCTGTAATTACAAGTAATTTGAATGCTTGTCTGTCTATCTGTGTTGGCCCTGCGATGAGGTGGTGACTTGTCCAGGGTGTACCCCGCCTTCCGCTTGAGTACAGCTGGGATAGGCTCCAGCACTCCCGCGACCCCAAAAGGTGCAAGCGGTAGAAAATGGGTGGATGGATACTACCACTAAATAATATCTAAAAGGCTAATATTTATCAATGAAAGTATGGAGAAGCTGCTGATGGTGTTTTTGACAGAGAAACGACTGGAAGTATTTACCACTCTCCATGGTAAATACTGTACATTACTATTATTTCATCAAACTATTATAGTTGTTTGTAGTACATTATATTGCATTGCTTTTATACAATATTTCTTACGGAAAAGTTAGTTTTTCTGTTAAAAAACAGGTTACATGTTAAAATGTTGATGTTTTGGGGAGAGCATGCACCTATTAAATCGATTCCCAATGATTTTATTGGGAGATGTTGATATAAGATACAAGTGTTTTGAGTTAAGCGCAGCATCACAGAGCCAATTAAGACTTAGCAAAAACAAATATTTTTGAAAGGTATAAGGGTCCGATTAATTAAATGCATATTTGTGTGCTAATTTCAAAGGTTTGAACACACAAAGTGGCTTTTTGTGATTTTTTTTTTTTTTTTAAATGGCACATGACAACAAAAGTAATGCTGTACTTGTGACTTTTTTCAGGGTGCTAAGGTTTAGAATATATCAGACTGAGTGTGGAGATGGTTCAGTCACTTGTGTACTAAGTGGACTAACTTTGTTTACCATATGCACCGCCAAACACACACAGCTGCTATGGTCAGAATAACAACCAAAGAAATGTACCAACAGGCCAGGCTACATTTCACTGTGTGTCATATGACAAGCCTTGAAGAACCTGCTGACTCCGCAGCGCTAAGACACGCATTCTTCTCTTTGGCCAGTGTTCTCCACCCCCACCGCACACACGAACACACACTGGCTGGCCCTGTAAACTCTTTCACATGGGGAAAATCTTAAATCACAACATGGCCCCACAAATGCAAAGGGCCTCTCTTTTGATAAATTGAACCACTTGGGCATCTGGATGGTGCAAAATCAGGCCTGAACCGTTACAGTAAGGGGGGGAATGAGAAGTCGCATAGTTCGACAAGTGTAAACACGTCTCTCGCACTCACAATTGCTATTGTCCACACCTTTCTGAAATTCTTTGTTGCTTTTTTTGTGTTCGGGTCTTGGTTTGAGGGTCCTTGTCATGCTCAATAAGCAAAAAATACAAATTAAAACTTGCGGTCACGTCCATCCCGATGCCCTGACCCACCACCAAAAATTTCAGGACCTCCAAAATATGAAATTTTTCGCCATACCTGACGAGCCTACAAAATATAGGGACTTTTCATGCATGTTAAAAGTCTCAAAAAGGCATCAAAACACAAAGAAAAAACTAAAATAAAGTAAAGCCACTTCAGACTGTCATCATTTGTAGCAATTAGGATCAAGATCTGAACGTGTGAAACCGTGTTATTAACGTTTCGTGTTTTGTGGCGAACCATCAGATCAAAGTTTGGCGCCATGCCACACCGATATCCCATCATTTGCAAAACAGTTTTTGCAATTTATCATCACCCATCAGTTTAGTAACTGTCTCTGATCACCTAAAGTGCAGAAATGACAGTTATAGATTGGTGATGGCGTGGGGCAGAGTTTGCCGCTAAGCTCCACCCACTACAAGTTAATAGGATCTGGTACTGACCCATCGGAGACCTAAAGGTGTCATCATCATCATTTCTACCAAATAGGATCAAGATCTGAATTTGTGGAGCAGAGTTTTTAACGTTGTGTTTTGTGGCGAATCATCAGAGCAATGTTTGTCTCCATACCAAGCCCACATCGTATGGCGTGGGCAAAATTTATTCGCAATTTATCATCACCTTTATGTGTAGCTGTAATTTTTACCACAATGTACTTGGCCAAAGTCCCAAGGAGGAAAAATTGCCAAAAACCATCGGAGCCCAGTTTGGCGCCATACCATCTTATGGCATAGGAAAAATATGTTTGCAATTTATCATCGCCTATATGTTTAGTTTCTGTAATTTTAACCGCGATTTATTTGGTCCAAGTCCCTCTGTGGGGTTCGTTAAATTACGACCCCATTTTTTCGCCGAAAAATGGAAGACGAAAACCAAGATGGCCAACTTCCTGTTCGTTTTCGGGTGTCGGTTCCTGAGCCATTTATGTGCGTCCCGTCATGATAGACGTTTCCTGCGATTTTCGTGTCAATACGTGCTAGGAGGGGCTAATTTGTTCTAATTTTTTAAAAGGTGGCACTAGAGAGCCAAATTAGAAATTACATTTTTGGAACCCCCAAATTATAAAATTTTTCGCCATTACTGATGGGCCTACAAAATATGGGGACTTTTCATGCATGCTACGGGCCTCAAAAAGGCGTCTAAACGTATAGAAGAAGAAAAACAGCAATTTCAACTAGAAGAGGCAATTCCTGAAGGAATTGCGTGTGAATGCTCCAATGCTGAAGTTGAACTGAAATGCTGACAGAATGTAATATGAATGTAAGAATAGTTTGAATGTTGGAATGGTTTGAATGTTGAAAAACTGACACTGAACTGAAATGCAAATGGAACGTAGGATGAATGTAGAAATGGTTTAAATGTTGAAATCGTTTTAACGCTGAAAGAGTTTGAATGTTGGAATGGTTTGAATGTTGAAGAGTTTGAATTTCCAGGGAAACTGGAATTTGGTTTGGAACTTGGGAAAGTGTTAGTTTGAATATCCAGGATGAGTGGAATGTGGTGATGTTGGAACGGTTTGAATAGGTTGAAAAATGTGGGAATTGTGCAACTTGGAAAAATGCCATTAATTTCAATGGGAACTTCCTGGAAATTTTGAGAAAAGCGGGATTTTTTTGAAAATGATTAGGAGCATGAATGTCCTGAATGAGCTGAATTGGTTGGTGTTGGAATTGTTTTAAATCGGTCAAGAAATTTTGAATTAGTAACAGTTTTTAATTGAGAAATTCCTGGAATTTCGGGAAAACCGGGAAATCTTCTAGTTTCTTAACCAATTTGGTTTTTGTCCTGAATATGAGGAGTGTTTTGACGGTGGAACAGTTGAAATGAGTTGAAAAATGTGAAAGTAGTAGTCGAACTTAAGGGTGGAATTAGGTTACCAAAAACCGGGAATTCCTGGAAATTTGTTGAATGTAGAAAAATAGTAGTTTGAATGTCCAGGATGAGTTGAATGTGTTGAAGGTGGAATGGTTTGAATGGGTAGAAGAATGTGGAGATTGTGGAAGTTTGAAAAATGGCCAATTCATTTTTCAATGGGGAAAACGCAAAAAAAAAAGGAATTATGGGAAATCCGGGATTTTTTTTTAGAATTGTTGAAGAAGAGCACACAGTTCCTGAACAGGCTGAATATTTTGAAGTTGGAACGGTATGAATCAGATGAAAAATGTGGGAATTGATTTCAATGGGAATTTTAGAAAAAATTGGAAATTTCAGGAAAAAGCGGGAATTTTTGGGAAAATGGTAAACAACTTGAATGGTCTGAATAAGTTGATGTTGAAATGGTTGATGTTGAAATTTTTCAAATCGGTTGAGAAATGTTGAAGTAGTAACATGTAGAATTGAGAAATGGTATTACGGAATTCCTGGAATTTCGGGAAAACCGGGAATGTTTCCAGTTCAAAAAACAACTTCATTTTTTTGTCCGGATTAAGAGGAATTTTTTGATGGTGGAACAGTTGAAATGCGTTGAAAAATGTGGAAGGAGTAGTCGCCAGAAAAAAGGGTGGAAATAGGGCTTTGGAAAAGCAGGAATTCTGGAAAATCCTGAAAAAAATTTTTAACTTGGAAAAATTATAGTTGGAATTTCCAGAATGGTGGAATGTATACCGAAATTACTATAGTACGGCGATACTAATGAAGTGAAGTCAACTATATTTATATAGCGCTTTGTTTTAGTGACTCAAAGCGCTTTACATAGTGAAACCCAATATCTAAGTTACATTTAAACCAGTGTGGGTGGCACTGGGAGCAGGTGGGTAAAGTGTCTTGCCCAAGGACACAACGGCAGTGACTAGGATGGCGGAAGCGGGAATTGAACCTGGAACCCTCAAACCGCTGGCACGGCCATTCTACCAACCGAGCTATGCCGCCCCAGTTGAATTAATCATATTCGGTACTATACCGCCTCTGAAAAGTACCATCACTGCAGGACGAGGAATAGCTAAACATGTTTCACTACACACCGTAGCTTACCGGCGTCAAAATGTAAACAAACGCCATTGGTAGATCTACACCTAACATCCACTGTAATGATACCAAATACAGGCACGTATCTAGTCGATACTACTATGTTTACGTCGATATTTTTTGGAATCACATCTTTCATTTTTTTTTTTAATTCATATTATGTTCATAAAATCAAGAAATATGTCACTGGACACATGAGGACTTTGAATATGACCAATGTATGATCCTGTAACGACTTGGTATCGGATTGATACCTAAATGTGTGGTATCATCCAAAACTAATGTAAAGTATCAAACAACAGAAAAATAAGTGATTATTACATTTTAACAGAAGTGTAGATAGAACATTTTAATAGAGGATGTAAGCAGATATTAACAGTAAATGAACAAGTAGATTAATAATTCATTTTCTACCACTTGTCCTCAATAATTTTGACAAAATAATAGAATGGAAAGTGACACAATATGTTACTGCATATGTCAGCAAACTAATTAGGAGTCGTTGTTTGCTTACTTACTACTAAAAGACAAGTTGTCCTATACGTTCACTATTTTATTGAAGGACAAACTTGCAATAAGAAACATATGTTTAATGTACCCCAAGATTTTTTGTTAAAATAAAGCCAATAATGCAATTTTTTGTGGTCCCCTTTATTTAGAAAAGTACCGAAATAATTTGTGTACCGGTACCAAATTATTGGTATGGGGTCAACACTAGTTGAAGGTGGAATGGTTTAAATAGGTTGAAAAATGTGGAAATGGTGAAAGTTTGAAAAATGGCCAATTAATTTTGAATGGGAAAAATGTCCCGGAAAACCTGAAATTCTGGGAAATCTGGGAATTTTAGGAATTTGTCAAGGGAAAGCCTGTGATTCCCGAATAGGCTGAACAGTTTGAAGTTGAAACGGTTTGAATCGGGTGAAAAATGTGGAAAGTAGAGCGCGCCAAAATCTGGAGAAGAAAAATAATAACTTGAATAATTGCGGTGCTCTGTATCGCACCTGCAGGGCTTTCTTCGCTAATTAACAAATGAGAACATATATATTCCCTAGGTTAACTTAGAACTGAACTAAAGTCTACTGCCAATGCTTATTTCAGGCATATGTAAGAGATTTTTAAAGGGTCATAAATTATATTGGCGTGGAAGTCCATATCAGTAAAGTAAGTCTCATCCGGGGTCACGCTGTTGTACTCGAGGATTAAGGGTCAGAAAACTTTCAGCAAACTATCCCGTCAGATCATGCCGTAAGACTGAGCAGCACACAGGGCAACTTACCAGCAGCCATCCATTGTAAACCTCCACAAGCTGTTCTTTGAATTGGAAAACGACCATCAGGAGAATCCCACACACCATGACGCAACTGTTCTGGACGAGCAAAGAAGTCTGGGCCACTATGGGAAACAACATTAGGGACAGAAATGTAAGCAAATACAACAAGTTTGCTGTCGGATTAAGCTAATTCCAGTACTCCACAAGCTCTTTGAGTGCACTTCATGCTAAATTGTTATATTGTATAGAAATATTACGTTGGGATGTTCAGATCAGGGTTGATTCCAATACCAATCATCCATGAGTATCGATCACTTGTATTAACTGTACATTTTTCAATTGATTTAAAGTGAGTGCTACTGAAAATTTCAATGCAATATTTTAACGATTTCCTTATTTTCTTGTATCATATTCAATCGTTTGAGCAAAGCAAAGTCAACAGTGCACAACCACTAACCAAAAGCAAAAACTAATACCTACTACTCATAAGTATTTTGGTTTTCCCCTCAAAGTCCTCCTGTGTACAAGGAATTCTACTCTGAGTTTGCAAACAATAACAAAAACATTGTTCCGCCCTCCTCGCCAAGAGTTGCTGTTCTAAAAATATCTGTTGTAACATGCTTCCATCTACCCTTCTTAAACTTTGCTAAAGGCTTATTTTTTGAGGTTGTACAAAGTTAGTTTAGCAATTAGCACACATGTTCCCAACCTGCACTCAGTGTGTAACGTACAGTACTTAATTAACCCCTTCTATGTATATGTATATATATATATATATATATATATATATATATATATATATATATATATATATATATATATATATATATATATATATATACTGTATATAATATATATACATACATACATATATATATATACACACATACATACATACTGTATGTGCAGTATGTATGTATATATATACACAGTATATATATATATTATATACAGTATGTGTATGTATGTATGTATGTATGTATGTATGTATGTATGTATGTATATATATATATATATATATATTTACATACATACATATATATATATATATCCTGACAGAGGTGCATGTATGTATATATATATATATATATATATGTATATATATATATATATATATATATATATATATATATATATATATATATATATATATATATATATATATATATATATATATATATATATATATATATATATATAAATATATATATATATATATATATACACACATATATTCTGACAGAGGTGCATGGTTTAACATATTTTATTGAACCAAATTTTCTGACATGAAAAAACCTCTAAAAAAACCCCACCTACTTTTCACTATTTAATATAAATTACAACACAAAGCAGTTTTGGTTAACCAAAATACATAGTGTGTATGTTTGTGTATCATCAAAGAAATTAAAATGTGATTGAACTCAAAATTTGGCCAAGGTATGAATTCAGGCCTAACTGGTCTGCTATGTGGACCACTACATTAACCAGGCCCCAACTTTTTTTTTTTTTTTAGATTAAACCTATAATTAATCCCTTGTAAAAAAAAACGTGTGCTGATAATTAATAGTTTTTGTATAGGGTGCTGAATGCAAAAATTATATCAAGCTTTTCTAGAAGTTATATTTTAAATAATTAGTTAATGTTTTCCCATTTGAAATCGAAATAAAATGGTGAACCTAAATAGTATATCTAAATATCATCTAAATTTTAAAGTTTTATCCATCCAGCCATCCATTTTCTACCGCTTGTCATTTATATAATTTATATTGAGATATTGAATTAAAATTCAGCATTTACAATATTTAGATATAACATTTGTATTGTAAATGTGTATTTAGATATAACATTTATATTTAAGATTTATATTTAACATTTCGATAGATTTAACATTTCGATTTACATTTAACATTTCGATTTAGATTTAAATTTAACATTTATATTTAACAAGTAGCTATAGATTCAAAATTTGGATTTACTATTTAAATTATACCACAAATGTGAAGATAATTAGCTAAATGTGAGAAGTGAGCTAAATATTCAAAATATAGCAAAGTGATTTTTCCATTCTGCACCCCAAAAGTATGCAGTGTTAACTCACCCTTGAGTCTGGGGTTCCTGTCCACCCAGTCCCCAATGATGGCCCCCAGCAGCAGCACAGAGCCAGCCACCACCAGCCCGTACACGGCTGTGAGCAGCAGGCTGTTCCCATACAGTTCTACCAGGAACACCGCCACCGCAAAGTTCCACATCCGATCACCCTAGAAGTCCAAATTCAGATTAAGTAATACATTTCATTTATGGTCTCATAATTATATAGGTTAGCATATATGGGTTCTCCCAAGTCCAAAAAAATGGAATATTTAGTTGTGTAAAACATGTTGATTATTATTATAATCGTTATTATAAACTTAATTGGTATGGCTTAAAAAAACGGAATTTGATGTTTTGAACACATACTGAATTTGGGTCAAACCACATTGATTTTAAGTGATATTCAAGAAGAAAAATAAAACCTGTTCATTGGTAAGAGGCGGTATTATATTCACAGCTCAGTTGATCGCAATCAATGATGATCGCCGTTTGGTGTAATACCATTCCAGCAAATACTTTAAAAGGAATGTTTCTCAACGAGAGTACACATTTGAGGAATTTCTTTAGCTTTCAACTGAAAAGCGATCTAATTTGCAACCCCGATGGCACGCTGCAAAAAAGAGCTGACAAATTAGAAGGTAAAAAAGACTAGATTTTAGGAAAAAAATACTAAAAACTGGTGAAATTATCTGTCCATGCAGCTCTATTTACCTGATAAGAAATCCTAAATTAAGATTTTACTATTTAGAAATCAGCAGGACTTTTAAGATACAAATAAGTATTTTATACTGAAAACGAGCAATATTCAACTTGCAACGTTTAAATTAAGCATCCTCGGGATGTTGCAGAATCTTTAAACAAGATTTTCTATTTGGGAGAAACCAAAAAAAAAATGTTTATCAATTATTTGAAAAAAAAATAAAATCTTAAATATTCATGCTAAAATTAAGATTACCGGTATATTGTAATGTCAATGACTAAGTAAATAGCTCTTAAAACCAGGTAAAATTTATCGAAATAAAATGTTACATTTTGGCAAGTGGTAATTTGCAGTGCAATAAGGCAGATTCTAATTTCAAGCACGACGGACTCACATTTATGTATAAAATAGGAGAATGACAAACAAACGAACATGGTGGTCACACTTAATTTTTTTTTACCTCGTTTTTACGACAAGGCAGTGATAGAAAGAAGTTAATTCAATGCTTGGCAGTGCCTTTTGACAGAATGTGATGTATACACTATTTACATAACTGAAGTGTTCCTCTGTGCACCCCTTTAAGTCCTCTCCTTTTTGGCAGTTAGTTTTTTTTTGGTAATGTGATTTATGTTACTGTAGCTTGTTTTCCTTAGGATGCAATCAATTGTTATCTCACTTGATAGTAATCCTGTTATAATACATCCAGTATGCAGATTATTTTGAGTGGGCTTGATGCATAATATATGTATAATATGTAATATTTTTCTAGAAAAATGACCGTAAGAAAGTGCTAACTTACCCACGTTGAAAGGTGATACACAGTAATACACCGAAAAATCTACAGTTGTTGATTTTCGGTATAAAAAAAAATTTAAAAATCTGGCAGCTCAATTTTACTGTAGAGTTGCAGTTTTTTTTTTATTTACAGTAAAAAACAAATGTACATTTTACAGTAAAATTCTGGCAACTGAGCTGCCTTTTTACCATAAAAACAGCGGTACTGTTTTTCCATTTACAGTAATATACACTACATTTTGAGGTGAAATTATTGCAACTTACCATAATTTTTTTACATTATAGTTTTTAAAAGATTTACTAATCAAAAAAATGCATAAAAAATTGTGTAATAATAGTATTCACTTTTAGAAGCGGACCTCTGGGGCCAAACATAACTGCGACGTGGCCCTCGGTGAAAACGACTTGGACACCTCGGAGTTAAAAATGTTTGTAGCACTGACAAATGGAACAAGTTTGGGGTGATTTTAACGATTTGGGGCCAACTTCACACATAAACAAATAAATAAAGATTATCCGGTTCTCAGTCGTATTTCAATTTAGGGGGGGGGGGGCGTGAAAAAAATTACAAAAATAATAAGAGATTAAGCACTGGTATAGTAATAGACAAATTATTATCTCACGTTGCATATCCTCCAACGGTGTCTAGTGTAGAATGTTTAGCTAATCCTCGTCCACTGGGGTCGACACTTTTTTTTAAAATTGCTTTATTAGCCGCCATTGGAGGTGAGGATTTCTGAGAAGTGGCTTTGCCCTTTAGAGGCACGTCAGCCGCTGGCAAGGACGCTATATTGTGTTGAGGGACGCGATTGTTCACTTGTCGCTGTCAAATTTGCAGGACAGAATGTGTCATCAACATATATCGATAGTATTAAAAGCTCTATCGGTATAGTAAGTGACAAATTGTTCTCACTTGATAGTAATCCTGTTATAGTACACACAGTATGCAGGCTATTTTGAGTGGGCTTGATGCATAATATATGTATAATATATAATATTTTCCTAGAAAAATGACCGTAAGAAAGTGCTAACTTATCCACGTTGAAAGGTGATACACAGTAATACACCGAAAAATCTACAGTTGTTGATTTGCGGTAAAAAAAAAAAACAACAACAAACTGGCAGCTCAATTTTACTGTAGAGTTGCAGTTTTTTTATTTCCAGTAAAAAAACAAATGTACATTTTACTGTAAAATTCTGGCAACTGAGCTGCTTTTTTTAACCATAAAAACAGCAGTACTGTTTTTCCATTTACAGTAATATACACTACATTTTGAGGTGAATTTATTGCCACTCATTATATTTTTTTTATTTTAGTTTTTAATAGATCTACTAATAAAAAATATGCATAAAAAAATTGTTAGAAGCGGCCCTCTGGGGCCAAACATAACTACGACGTGGTCCTCTGTTAAAACGACTTTGACACTTCTGAGTTAGACCAAAAAATGTTGCAGAACAAACGAAGCACTGACAAATGGAACAAGTTTGGGGTGATTTTAACGACTTGGGGCCAACTTCTCACATAAACAAATAAATAAAGATTATCAGGTTTTCAATCGTATTTCAATTTAGGGGGGTGTGAAAAAAATGACAAAAATAATAATTGAGATTAAGCACCGGTATAGTAGTTGACAAATTATTATCTCTAGGGCTGCAACTAACTAATTTGATAATCGATTATTCTGTCGATTATTACTTCGATTAATCGATTAATAATCGGCTAAGAGACCAACTACATTTCTATCCTTTCCAGTATTTTATTGAAAAAAAACAGCATACTGGCACCATACTTATTTTGATTATTGTTTCTCAGCTGTTTGTAAATTTTCAGTTTATATATAAAGGTTTATTAAAAACAATAAAAATAAAAATAATAAAAATTAAAAAAAGCCTCTGTGCATGCGTATAGCATAGATCCAACGAATCGATGACTAAATTAATCGCCAACTATTTTTATAATCGATTTTAATCGATTAGTTGTTGCAGCCCTAATTATCTCACTTAGCATATCCTCCAACAGTGTCTCAAGTAGAATGTTTAGCTATTCCTCGTCCACCGGGGACGACACTTTAAAAAAAAAAAAAATGCTTTATTAGCCGCCATTGGAGGTGAGGATTTCTGAGAAGTGGCTTTTTACTTTAGAGGGACGTTAGCCGCTGGCAAGGACGCTACATTGCGTTGAGGGACGCGACTGTTCGCTTGTCGCTGTCAAATTTGCAGGACAGAATGTGTCATCAACATATATCGATAGTAGTAAAAGCTCTATCGGTATAGTAAGTGACAAATTGTTATCTCACTTGATAGTAATCCTGTTATAATACATCCAGTATGCAGGCTATTTTGAGTGGGCTTGATACATAATATATGTATAAAATGTAATATTTTCCTAGAAAAATGACCGTAAGAAAGTGTTAACTTATCCACGTTGAAAGGTGATACACAGTAATACACGGAAAAATCTACAGTTGTTGATTTGTGGTAAAAAATTTTTTAAAAAAACTAACTGGCTGCCCAATTTTTCTGTAGAGTTGCAGTTTTTTTATTTACAATAAAAAAACAAATGTACATTTTACAGTAAAATTCTGGCAACTGAGCTGCCTTTTCTTTTACCATAAAAACAGCAGTACTGTTTTTCCATTTACAGTAACATACACTACATTTTTAGGTGAAATTATTGCAACTTACCATAATTTTCTTACATTATAGTTTTTAAAAGATCTACTAATAAAAAATGCATTTAAAAATTGTGTAATAATAGTATTCACTGTTAGAAGCGGCCCTCTGGGGCCAAACATAACTGCGATGTGGCCCTTGGTGAAAACGACTTGGACACCTCAGAGTTCAAAATGTTTGTAGTACAAACAAAGCACTAACAAATGGAACAAGTTTGGGGTGATTTTAACGACTTGGGGCCAACTTCACACATAAACAAATAAATAAAGATTATCCGGTTCTCAGTCGTATTTCAATTTAGGGGGGGCGTGAAAAAAATGACAAAAATAATAATTGAGATTAAGCACTGGTATAGTAATTGACAAATTATTATCTCACGTTGCATATCCTCCAACGGTGTCTCAAGTAGAATGTTTAGCTATTCCTCGTCAATTGGGGACGACACTTTAAAAAAAAAAATGCTTTATTAGCCGCCATTGGAGGTGAGGATTTCTATGAAGTGGCTTTGCACTTTAGAGGGACGTTAGCCGCTGGCAAGGACGCTACATTGCATTGAGGGACGCAATTGTTCACTTGTCGCTGTCAAATTTGCAGGACAGAATGTGTCATCAGTAAAAGCTCTATCGGTATAGTAAGTGACACATTTTTATCTCACTTGCTAGTAATCCTGTTATAATACATCCAGTATGCGGGCTACTTTGAGTGGGCTTGATGTATAATATATGTATAATATGTCATATTTTCCTAGAAAAATGACCCCAAAAAGTGCTCACTTACCCACGTTGAAAGGGCATGACCCAGATAGATAAGGAATTTTGCTGAGAGGAAGAAATCTCCAATAGATTCTGTGAACGACACACAAGAATAAATCATGTTTGCAGACAATGCTCCATATTGATCCCCGTTGGTCGGTTCGCTGACAACGAGAAGAACAAAATGACAATAAGAACATTAACCTACCACAACAAGTCTTCTTGGGTGCAGAGTTTTCCATTTTAAAGCTGTTTGAACGTAAAACCGCCTCCGCCGATGTATTTGTTTGACGTTACGAAGCACGGCTATTCCTCCATTTAACTGCATTAAATTGAGTTAAATGGAGTCTGGCTTCCTTGGTTCCACCTTTCCGAACTTAGCTATCACTGTAGCTGAAGTTGGAAAGAAATATTTCGATGGAAGACCGAGTGGGAAAAAGCACCAAACTAGGGTCTGTTGTCGTCGCACGTCACTTGCAAGACGATCGCCTCTGTTGTGCAGCTCTGTGTTGACGTCCTGCGCCTATATAGCCCTCCCACCGCGTCACGTGACTGCCCGGGCTCCATTGCTGGCCACGTGACGCGATTGCGCCTCAACTCTTTGAGTCAAACTGCTTGTCTGCATTCCCAACACGATTCTCAATCAATAACAAAAGGCTGCCAATAATCATTACATTTAAAATTATACACTTCTACGCATATTTTGATTGTATTATTTTTTTTCCTATGAGGGCAGCACACTGAAAAATTAAAGCATGCGGGGGCCATCTGGGTATGTTTCATTTTTTTTTGTTTGTTTGAATATATTTTCTGTAGGAGAGCAAACATGACACAAACCTTCCTAATTGTTAGAAATCCCACTGTTTATGTTATACATGCTTCACTGATGAGAGTATTTGGCAAGCGCCGTTTGGTCCTACTAATTTCAGCGATCCTTGAACTCATCGTGCAGAACAGGTTGTCAGCTAATACTCTTATATTGTACAAATCAGTAACCGGTAGTAAAACTCATGCTTTTCTCATGGCCCAAATAGTTCAAAGTAGCACTATACATAATCATAATACCAGCCGTCCAGTGAGGGCATTTTGTACTCCCTCATCACAGGAAGAATGCTTTGCGGAAATCTTTTATTTATAAATCTGTATCGCTCAGGAATAACCTGCCTCAAATTCTCACCGGCATTGAAAGTAAACAGGTTTTTAAAAAGAAAGTAATATTTTATCTGAGTCTTTAAATTAGTTTTTTTGTTGATGATTTGTTTGGTTTTATATTGTGTAGTTATATTTATATGGTAATTATTATTCTGTGACTGTAAATTGTTTGCTTGTTTTCTTATTGATGCTTTTATTTTTATTTTTTTTCTGTACTGTGTAGTTATAATTAAAAGATTTTACTTGTAATTGTATTGAATTGTGGACCCCAGGAAGACTAGTGAGTTGTTGAGGCAACCAGGTAATGGGGATCCTTAATAAAAATCTAAATAAAAAAAAACCTGAAAAATCATAGTTTGTTTACATGTACAAATTTCTCCAATGCTGCCACAGAAAGACGTGTTTTATGCCACTCCTTCTTTGTCTCATTTTGTCCACCAAACGTTTTATGCTGTGCGTAAATGCACAAAAGTGAGGTTTGTTGATTTGCTGGAGTGCTAATCAGGCATATTTGGTCAATCAAAAAGGTTAACCAACGAACGAGTTTTCTCTACAGAATCTCCTCTCTGGTCAACAAAAGCACCATGAGGATTCTGGCGGGAACTCGCGTTCAACCCTTTTTCGATTACGCATGCACCTCCTGGTACCCTAGCACCTCCAAAACCCTCAAATCTAAACTCCAAACATCCCAGAACAAGCTAGTCAGATTACTTCTAGACCTCCACCCCAGATCCCACCTCACTCCTACCCACTTCTCCAAAGTGGGCTGGCTCAGGGTGTAGGACAGAGTAAAACAACTTGCACTGAGCCTAGTCTATAAAATCCGCTACACCTCCCTGATACCGAAGTACATGTCAAACTACTTCCTTAACGTAAATGACCGCCCTAACCACAACACCAGGGGGAGCTCCACTAACCACGTTAAACCCAGATTTCGAACTAACAAAGGTCTTAACTAATTCTCTTTCTATGCCACAACAATGTGGAATGCGCTCCCAACAAGTGTAAAAGAAAGGGCATCTCTATCCTCCTTCAAAACCGCAATAAAAGTTCACCTCCAGGCAACTACAACCCTAAACTAACACCCTCCCCGGATTGCTAATAATCAAATGTAAACAATCAAATGCAGATACTTTTTCTTATGCCTTCTGATATCTCTCTCTCTCTCTCTCTCTCTCTCTCTCTCTCTCTCTCTCTCTCTCTCTCTCTCTCTCTCTCTCTCTCTCTCTCTCTCTCTCTCTCTCTCTCTCTCTCTATGCCCACTACTTGCTGTCCATATCCTACCCCCCTCCCTCTACACCCCTGATTGTAAATAATGTAAATAATTCAATGTGATTATCTTGTGTGATGACTGTATTATGATGATAGTATATATCTGATAGTATATATCTGTATCATGAATCAATTTAAGTGGACCCCGACTTAAACAAGTTGAAAAACTTATTCGGGTGTTACCATTTAGTGGTTAATTGTATGGAATATACTTCACTGTGCAACCTACTAATAAAAGTCTCAATCAATCAATCAATCAAATCCATGACTGCAAGCTAATCTATGCTAACATGCTATTGAGGCTTATTATGCCTCGTTTGTAGGTATATTTGAGCTCATTCAATTTCCTTCACTTATGTCCTCTGTGTAAATGATAATGATAAATGGGTTATACTTGTATAGCGCTTTTCTACCTTCAAGGTACTCAAAGCGCTTTGACAGTATTTCCACATTCACCCATTCACACACACATTCACACACTGATGGAGGGAGCTGCCATGCAAAGCGCTAACCAGCAGCCATCAGGAGCAAGGGTGAAGTGTCTTGCCCAAGGACACAACGGACGTGACTAGGAAGGTAGAAGGTGGGGATTGAACCCCAGTAACCAGCAACCCTCCGATTGCTGGCACGGCCACTCTACCAACTTCGCCACGCCGTCGTGTATTTAATTTATATTTGCATGTTTTATGACACATTATCTGTATGTAATAATTGGCTGCATTTCTCTTAGTTTGTGTGTCATGTTGTTCCAGACCACAGCAAACGTTACCCAGCTTGCAAAGATCGTAATAAATCCATTAGAAGAAGACAGCCTGCCGTTTCCTTTAACTTGGACACACAATACATTTGGCCATTCTAAGACAGTCATTTCCAGGAGTTATCTCACCCTCTGAGAAGCCTCCATTTTAGTAATGATTTGCAATGTTGCAAAAATGTGTAGAATAAAAAATAAAATACAACATTTATGTCAACAAAGATTTGCATCAGCCTTTGATAGTAGGCTATTATAGCTAATATAGACACTTACATCATGTGTTGCCTTCATTATAACACTTATATAAGACTTTTAAAGTAATTTTGATAGTAGGCTAATATAGCTAATATAGACACTTACATCATGTGTTGCCTTCCTTATAACACTTATATAAGGCTTTTAATTTTTTGCGGCTCCAGACATTTTGTTTGGGGAATTTTTGGTCCGATATGGCTCTTTCAACATTTTGGGTTGCCGACCCCTGCCTTAGGGCTACCCTAAATTTTGGTGAATGTTAAAGGTATTAAAAGTATTAAAAAATATATAAAAAGTCATATATCAATACCTTTTTTCTTTCAACACTCAAATATCTATAGCGGTGGTTCTCAAACTCGTTTCACTCCGGTACTCTTGTCTTGTTCTGTGTATTGTACAGTATTTTGTATTTCTATAGTGTTTTGTAGATTGTACAGGATTGCTTATTATTCTTATTGGATAGTGGTCTGTTTATTTCAATTGTTATTTTTTTTCTTTATTGCCTGTTGTGTAATTTATTTTATTTTATTATTCATTTATTTTTACCCCATTATTGTTCCCACTACCGTACCTTAAATTGGAGTCCTTAATCTCGTTATATGCAAATATAATGACAATAAAGTCCATTCTATTCTATTCTATTCTAAGTACCACCTCAGAAAACACTTGGCTGTCCAAGTACCACCCTAGACCAATATTAAAATACAGTAGCATAGTAGGACTAAATGTTCATCAAGAACATGGCAAGGGTTTTATTTAACAAGTATTTAATATTGTTGGCCACTGTAGCATGAAACACTGTATTTGAATATTTAGTTAAGTGTTTTTTTTGGCGTACCACTAGATAGATTGGCACGTGTACCACAATTTGGGAATCACTGATCTATAGATCAACTTCAAATCTATTTGTGGCAATAAAGTTTTTATTTTCTTATGTTTTATGTCCCTTTTTTTCCCTAAAAATACCCTGTTCTATGGCAAAAACACAAAATATGCAACATTTTCCCCAAAACATTTTTTTAAATTTAATATTTAAATGTAAAGTAACTGGAGCCTTAAAGAGGTAAATAATTCATAAAAACATTGCTTTTGATTCATTATTATTAGGGGCGGCGTGGCGAAGTTGGTAGAGTGGCCGTGCCAGCAATCGGAGGGTTGCTGGTTACTGGGGTTCAATCCACACCTTCTACCATCCTAGTCACGTCCGTTGTGTCCTTGGGCAAGACACTTCACCCTTGCTCCTGATGGCTGCTGGTTAGCACCTTGCATGGCAGCTCCCGCCATCAGTGTGTGAATGTGTGTGTGAATGGGTGAATGTGGAAATACTGTCAAAGCTCTTTGAGTACCTTGAAGGTAGAAAAGCGCTATACAAGTATAACCCATTTATCATTTATTATATTATTATCTTTTCAACAATGACAGTTTAAAAAAAAAACAGACTAAAGCTTTCGGGTATTCAAAGGGCCCTTACTCATAGAAGTGTTAAAAAGATAAGTCATATATCAGTATATACTATTTTTACTTTCAACATTTAAATCTCTAGATCAGGGTTTCTTAAACTTTTTGACCATGGGGCCCAACTTTTCCACTACAGAGTGGCCCGTGGCCCACTTAAATATTAACATTATTATCATTATTATTAGTTATCAATATATGATAGTTATTTTATTATTAACATAGTAAGTATTATTATTATTATTGTCATTTTTATAATTAGTAGTAGTAGTAGTAGTAGTAGAAGTAGAAGTAGTAGTAGTAAGCTTACTCTTGATTTCAAAGGTATTCCATAATTAATTCTAACCTACTTGCAATTTACAACCTTGTCATATGATATGAAACCATGTGTTAATCACAAATATGATTATTTATTTAATACGTATACCTTAGACTTAGGTCAGGCTGATTAGAAAAATAAGTACTAACAAAATGTACTGCATAGAAAGACTCATAAATAACTGCCAAAAAATAAATTTACATAACATAATGTTGTGCTGAAATAAATAAACTAAAATAATAAAACTGTCAATAAAGTTAAAGTGCAAATGAAAATACAGCTTCACCATTTTTGTCATAATTTTTGCGCTGAAGAAATTTCTCTATGACTTTAGCTCCAGACTTCTTGTTTTTTGTTTGATATTGTCAATACTGCCACAAGTGGTAGAAAAGTGTATTACAACTGAGTACTGCTGAAGCCCATAAGGACCACAGCTAGGAAACAGATATTTTTTGGCGACCCTCTAGTGGGCGCTCACGGCCCAACAATGGTTAAGAAACACTGCTCTAGATCAACTTTAGCTCCATCCGTCGATTACGTCTCCCATTAAATTAAATTGATATCAGTTAAGTCGGTGCTTGCCTTCCACAAAATACCACAATTTTAACATAACATACCTTATAAAAAGAAAAACGAACTATGAGATGAGGAATATTGTTTGAAAAGCAATACACTGGTATGTACTACTAACAACTACAGTTGTTTTATGACGTAATGGAGAGTGGACTTCTATCTCTATCACCTTGGAGCTGCTTCTCCGTCAAACACACCATCAGCAGCTTCTCCATATTTGTATGGATAAGTGTCCGCCGGTTCGATGTCATTAAACATCCTTAGCTGGTGTTATACTGCATCTGTTTCGGTATGGACTGGCAGTGCTACAGATACTAACCGCTACTCGAGAAATTATCGGTTTATTGCGGGCAACAGTCTGATGTCGCTCGTAAATAACGATGATAGCATCTCATACAGATCTCCTCCTCCAAATAGCGTCCGTTTGCCCACATTATACTTCTTTTCTTGACCCTGTACAGCTGTACAGATTTTTTATCAAGTTTTGGCATCATTTGACCCCAACTTTTTGGTGGTTTTCAACTTTTTGATCAAGGTTCTTTCACTTTTTAAGACAATGTTTACAAGTCCTCCCATCTTAAGACTCATTTATGTATTCCAACTTTTGGATAGATCCTGTTTGGACCAGTTGACCTGCCGCATTTCTTTTCTGCTCTGTCCCCCCTTTCATGCATGAAGAGAATACCAGGTGGTCACAAATAATTTCTGGAAGACGCGCTAGCTGTTCCAAGTCGTGACCCAGGAATGACTACTCTACATTGTCGACTTGTCTACATGGAAGAAGATCCCCCTGCGACCCTCGGCTGCTCCCTGATGGACTGGACTCTCACATTATCTATTAATGCTTGCGTGTCATATTCGTTTTCACTGAGGACCTCATCGCAATTACGACTGCCCTCAAAGGGGCCATTTGTAACCGAGAATAATGTATTAATCTACACTATCTGTGTAAAGATTCACCACATACTATCATTATATATTATCACATTTAATTATATATATATATATATATATATATATATATATATATATATATATATATATATATATATATATATATATATATATATATATATATATATATATATATATATATATATATATTTTAATCTTTAGATTTTGCAGTAAAAACTGACAGCTACAATTTTACAGAAATTGTTTAACAGCATTTTACTGTAAATGAAAAAGCATTACTGTAGTTTTTTACGGTAAAATCCTGGCAACTGAGCTGCCAATTGTTTACCGTAAAATCTATTGTCATTTTTACAGTGTACAATTCGATTCAAAACTTGCTTTGAAATCATAAGTCAAGCGGATATTTTTCAATATTATTTTTATTTTATCTAAAAAAAAAGTTAGAAATATATGATGGTGTTATATTTGTTAAAGTTAAAGTTAAAGTACCAATGATTGTCACACACACACTAGGTGTGGTGAAATTTGTCCTCTTCATTTGACCCATCCCCTTGATCACCCCCTGGGAGGTGAGGGGAGCAGTGGGCAGCAGTGGGCAGCAGCGGTGCCGCGCCCGGGAATCATTTTTGGTGATTTAACCCCCAATTCCAGGGAGGTAATGGGTCCCATTTTTATAGTCTTTGGTATGACTCGGCCGGGGTTTGAACTCACAACCTACCGATCTCAGGGCGGACACTCTAACCACTGCATTATGAGTTAATCCTGATGTACCCCCCCTGGGACCTCCCTGGGTGAAGGCTACAAGGCGGGTCCCGTGGTGGCGGATAGGGGTGGATCCTTTCGGGGGTTCGCGGTGAATAAGCTCTATTAGCAAATAAACCGCCCTGGACCAACAGCGGGGGAAGTGCACAATGAGCTAGTCACTTTCGCCTCACCTTTAACTCCCAAATGTAGGGAGTTTATAGTAAACCACACCGCTGTACAGCTTTAAACAATGGAGAGCACACAGGAGTTGACAGTTTACAGGTTATAAGCCGGCTCCATTTGACAAACGGACAAGGCACCATGGGTCAACTCTGACGGTGGGAGCAGCTAATCAGCTGCACCGATCAGCAAACGCCCGCCTAAAGCTGGGCAGACCCCAGCCAGCAAGGTGCTGATCCGCCACATCTGCCTGCTCTTAGAGGTGTACAGACAGACTAAAGGCCTAATGTCATGAGGGCGGTTCTCCTGCTCTTTTTCCTCTTGTCTTCCTACTCTCCTCCCCTCTTATGACTGTAAGTCTCTACCCTGTCAGTAGTTTCAGGTGTGCTGTCAGTCATCTGAGCCCACCTGTCTCCAATCAACCATCATATTTAAACCCTGGATCTCCACTCAGCCGGTGTCAGTTCGTCCGTTGTCTGCGGTAGAGTTTAGTCTGAGCATACATACTCTGTCTTTTTGCCTGGACCATTTGTAATCCTGTTTTTTGTATTTCCTCAGGTGGAGGACAGATTTTGACCCGCTTTTCCTGGAGCTGAACTTTTGTTACAATTGATTTATTTTCTCCAGTGATTTTTTTGTTATTAAATAGAGACTTTTACGGATCTGCACTTGGATTGTTTTTTAGATCACAACAGAACAAACTGGCCATTATGAATCCAGCGGATCCTCCCCTTGATGATGACACACCTGCGTCAATCCGAGAAGCTGTTTCGCATCAAGGCATCCTGCTTGGCTTGCATGAGCAGACACTACGCCATCTTGTCCGAGGAAATCAGGAACTAGTAGCACAAATGAGTCAGCTAATGAATCAAATGTCTGTTTTGACGAACCAACTTTCATCCACAGCCTCTGCCCAGTCACCTTTGCCCCTTTCTCACCTCATGCCTCTGCCACAACTCCTGAAGTTCCCATGCCAAACCCTGAGACTTTTCATTGGGACCTGAGCAGCTGTCGAGGCTTTCTTCTGCAGTGTCCCAACGTTTTTCAATTCAGACCAACAACTTTCTCTATAGATAAGTCAAATATTTTGTTTATGATTGGGTTACTGCGTGGTAGGGCGTTAACATGGGCAGAGGCAGAAGATTCCAAGAATCCACTGGCACTCAAGAGATTTAATGACTTTGTTGAGCGTTTCCGGCAAGTTTTCGACCACCTAAATTATACTGGCAGTCGTAGTGCTGCAGATCATTCTGTGGAGTTTCAAACATTGGCAGCTGATTCAGGATGGAATGACAAGGCGCTCAGGAGATTTTTATTAAGGGTCTTAATGAACAGCTAAAGGATGAATTGGCTTGCAGAGACGAAGAAGCCAGTTTCAGTTCACTCATTTCATTGGTGATTGGTTTAGATAACCGTTTAGGTGAGTGTCACCGCAGTGATTTTTTATTATTAAATAGAGACTTTTACGGATCTGCACTTGGATTATTTTTTTTAGATAACAACACCTAAAGCCGAAAAGCAGACATTAACACATCACCAGGCAAGAGAAATCAAAAATCAACTCCCCTCAAGTTGAGGACATGGATTGTGGGAACAATGCGCACTGGACTTTCCAACACTGATTTCGACCAAACCCAAGATTTATGGCAAACTGCCATTAAAAACAAGGAGCTGAAAAGGCTGAAAGTGGACATCGCAGCACTTCAGGAAGCCAGACTTGGTGATACAGGCTAAGTAAAATAATCTAATTACACCTGGGAAGGACCGAGGAACAAGTGAACCCAAAATATATGGTGCCGGCATTGCAGAGCACAACAGACTACTGAAGACCAGCACACCTCAAGGTATTTCTAAGTGCATCATCACCTTGCAGCTACTACAACAGGAACATGCCAAATCATTAGTGCCTATGCTCGAACACTAACAACAGGAAGTGAGGAAAAAGACCACTTCTATGAAGATCTTTACAGACTCACCCAAAACATCCCTGCTAAACATCAAGCTTTCATTCTCTGCAACTTTAATGCTAGGGTAAGTGCAGAGAATCAACTGTGACTAACTTGCCTTGGTCATTTCAGATTGGGAAAGATCAACGAGAACGGCCACAGACTACCACAATACAGCGCAGAAAACAACCTTTATATTATGAACAACTTCTACAATGGCAAGGACCACCACAGAGTTTCATGGTGTCACCCAAGATCGGGCCACTGGCACCAAATTGATTGTGTAATTGTTAAAGAGCTTACATTAACACAATGAAATCTACCAGGTCATATCACAATGCAGACTGTAACACAGATCTCAATACCACGAAGAGCAACCTAGAGGCAAAGGTTTTATTTGAAAAGCAATTTAAGGTATTTACAAGACATGAAAGACTCCGCACCTGACATGATGTGGTCTGGTTTAAGAACAGCAATCTATGAGTCAGCTTCTTACGCTTACGGGTACTCCGGCTTCCTCCCACCTCCAAAGACATGCACCTGGGAATAGGTTGGTCACACTAAATTGGCCCTAGTGTGTGAATGTGAGTGTGAATGTTGTCTGTCTATCTGTTGGCCCTGCGATGAAGTGGCGACTTGTCCAGGGTGTACACCGCCTTCCACCCGATTGCAGCTGAGATAGGCTCCAAAAGGAACAAGCGGTAGAAAATGGATGGATGGATGGGATCTTTGCTGAGCGTAACAGGGATGGCATTCGCACGGATCATCTTGAAGCGCCTCCAGAAACAGGCAGATCGAGTCCTCCCAGAAAGCCAATGCAGGGTCAGGTCAGAGCGCTCAATTGTGGACATGATCTTATCTCCCTGACAGTTGCAAAAAAAATTGCCGCGAGCAAAACTTACCACTTCACGTAGCTTTCGTCGACCTGACGAAAGCTTTTTACGCCATTGGTAGGTCAGGTCTGTATATGGTGCTTTAAAATGTCCGCCTACTCTACTCAAACTCTTGATGTCCTTTAAATGATGAGATGAAAACAACAGCACTTTTTGACAGATTAACCTCCAAAAGTTTTAAGATAAAAAGCAGAGTTAAGCAAGGTTGCGTCCTGGCACTAACACTCTCATACAATTGTGCAATCAACAACAAATAAAGCTTCCCGTGCTCTAGTTGAGAAGCTAAATTATATATCATATATCTTTTATACCATTATACCATCATATACCATTTATCATATATTTCTGTCTTGCCTCTGGTGAGGGCGGTCACATTTTTTTCTCCCGTCTTTTTCTTGCTTGCACTCTTTTGTCTTGTCTAAACTTTTTTTTGAAGCCTCTTTCTTTGCGCTGTCCTCTAAATCTAAACATCAGACATGGAATTGATTAGCTGGACTCTCGATTCAATTGACAAAATCTTTTGGACAAGGAAAAGATGTTCTGGGGAACCTGGCTGCCCCGATGGAACCATTGCTGCGGGGTACGTGAGAGATTCCTGGGACAAATGGAGAATCATGTGCCTCTCAGTCCTTTCCATCGAGGACGTCGAAGACATCTACCTATTTGGAACCACGATCATGGGGCACCTGCTGATTGGGCTTGGCATTGCTCTGGTGTATCGTAAAATTCGTAAGAAGATGGCAGCCACTCAAGGAGCCCAAAGGCTGTTCGTCGCAATGGACGGATTGGGTCGGTCTGTGGGATCACAGTCTGGGGCGATTTCTGAACTAAATCGCAAGATGGATCACATCATGGAGAAGCTTGCTGTAAAGGAAACATTGGATATGAGAGCAGCCAGCATGGACGAATAGAACAGGCAAGCCATTGTAATGCCTGCTCGAGAAAAAACAAAAATCCTTATCTACGATTTGACTCCCCCGAATGGCCTTGAGGACAAGAACAGGCTGTTCTGTAATCATCCCCTGAGGAATTTCAAAGATGGATGCTTTTGACCTCCCTCCCTCCTCAACGACACCTGGAAGTCGAACTTTGCTTGCATAGCATGCAGAACGACACCAGGCCTATGAACACAACTCCACTACACCCAAAGACAATGGGCATATACACAAAAACACTCTCCACCACCACCCCACGCCTTCACCACCGCTTGATTCTCCTTCGGGGTGATGGACGGCTGAGTAGTGCTTTATAGCAGCAGGCCGGTCTCCAGGGCCCCAACTCCCCGCCCTCTGTTTTGAGTTGTTGTGATTATATGTAACATGTTTATGTGTGCTATGGCAAATTAGTTTTTTTCCCTTGGACTCAGTCTGGACCCCCTCCTGAGGGTTCAGCCTTTGACTGATATTTTTTACTCTTTCCTCCTTTCCCAATATCACCTTTTTCCCACCTTTTTTAAGGAGTGCCGTAAGTGGCTGATCCGTTGGCGGTCCCGTCTTGTCTCCCTGTAACGTATGTCTGCTCTTAGTGGGACTGTGCCGAAAATTTAATTTCAGTTCTTATGTGTCTTGTACGTGTTAAAGAATGGACAATAATAAAGCATCCTGATTCCTAAATGTAATAACATTGATCAAACTCTAGGTTTCAACCGATAGTGAACCAAATTTTTACATAAACAGGAAGTCAAAAAAACAAAAACAGGTTATACTGTGCAAGTTACACCACATGGCCTTTATAGACACCGATGAATCTCAGCATTGCCTTTACCAAGAGAAGCAAGCAGTTTACAAACAGAATGTCCCTAACTCTGAACAAACACAAATTGCTCAAAACACACACAATTGATGTGTTTGTGTTTGAGAGATGGCTGCACAGTTGCCAAGTGTGCAGCACGTACTGCAGGCACAAACACAAATACCCGTATGCTAGTGGTGATCAATCACCCAGATGACAAAAGTGCCCTTTCTGCTAGAGCCCAATTTTTTCTTTCATTCATTAAAGAATAAAACTGTATCTCTCTGTCATCAATTCTCCTAAAATAAGTTTTGATATCTGACAGTGCATTTATTTGAGTTCTCACCTGAATAAACAGATACAAAATGTAAATAGCTCCAACAGAGGTTTAATGCTGGTTGGTTGGTCGGTTGATTAGTTGGTTTACTTGAACATATATACAGTTTCAAAATGATACATCACATTTTAACATATTTACATGTTCTTTATAACATGTTCAAAAAGGAGTAGGAAGAAGCAACAGTTATTTAACCCTAACCCTTTGATGTGCATATTTTTAGTGTGATGTTGCTTCTGTTGGTCACTTTTACTTATTATACACAACATATATTTATACATTTTTGCTAAATTAGAAAAAAGCAGGTGTGGCTGTGCAAGAGTACGTTGGTAAAGCTCCCTGACGCTGTAAAAGTTAAAGGTTTGTTGTTGTTGTATGTTGTATGTTGTTTCAAGGCAGTCAACTGTGCTCTAAATGAAGAAACAGGTACATATTTTGAGTCCAAAGGCTTTGGGGATGTACCCATGCAGCAAAGAAAATCATCTGTCATGACTATCCGCACACTGAGACGGCATAAATACATAAGCAACCATACTAATAATGAGCTGTGGGTCAGGCAGGCTCAGGTATCCGTCATATGTGAGGGTATAGGTTGCTTTGTCATTTTGTGGCAGTGCAACAGTCTGCCTTTGACATGCTGGGCTAAATTTAGATTACCACCACAATAATACCAGGCTGACTTGCTCCATCAAAAGCAGGGATGTTCAACTAAATTGTTTTGGGGGCCACATTTTCAGAAAGCTAAGGACCTGGTTTACAAATTCTCCCTGCACTATCACTAATTTCTGGACTATAAAGCGCACTGGTATTTAAGCCGCATCAACCAAATTGTAGAAGAAAAAAATATTTTACATATTTTAGCTACATTGGACTATGCATCCATCCATCCATCTTCAACCGCTTGTCCGGAATCGGGTCGCGGGGACAACAACTCCAGCAGAGACCCCCAGACTTCCCTCTCATAAGCAACATTAGCAACTTCCTCCTGGGGGATCCCGAAGCGTTCCCAGGCCGGAGAGGAGATGTAATCCCCCCATCTGCCCCGGGGTCTCCTCCCAGTGGCACGTGCACCGAGGACCTCCCTAGGGAGACGCTTGTGAGGCATCCACACGAGATGCCTGAAACACCTAAGCTGGCTCCTTTCCAAGCAAAGGAGCAGCAGCTCTACTCCGAGTCTCTCGGGTGACTGAATTTCTTACCCTATCTCTAAGGGCGATGCGAGTCACCCTTCTGAGGAAACTAATTTTGGCCGTTTGTATTTGCGATCTTATTCTTTCGGTCATGACCCACACTTCATGACCATAGGTGAGAGTAGGAATGTAGATAGCTTGGTAGACCGAGAGCTTTGCCTTCTGGCTCAGCTCTCGTTTCGTCACAACAGTGCGGCAAAGAGACTGCAATACTGAACAAGACCTTGAGATACTTAAACTCCTCCACCTGGGACAGAGTCTCGTTCTCTACCTGGACTGTACAAACCATCGGTTTCCTGCTCAGAACCATGGCCTCAGATTTGGAGATGCTGATCCTCATTCCAGCCGCTGAACACTCGACTGCGAACCGATCCAGTGAGAGCTGAGGGTCACGAACCGATGGAGCCATCAGGACCACATCATCTGCAAACAGCAGTGACACAACCTTAAGCCCCCCGAGACGTATACCCTCTCCGCCATGCCTACGACTCTGCCTAGAAATAGGATAGGTGACAGACTGGATCATATTATACTATGTACTTTATTTACATACCTTCATTGTTTCCAAACGATGGAAAAAATGGCTGATAAAACACAGAAGTCATCGTCGTGGACCCACTAGCTGCGTAAGGGAGCTCCCCAATCAGTTAAACAGACTCAATAACTTTGTGGTGATGTTTTTTTGTGAATTTACGAAACAAACAATACAAAAAGAATGGCATTGTAAGTTAATAACACAGTCAAATGTAAACGTGTTAGCAAATAAGCTAATGCCAACAACACTAGCTTTATTACACTAAAATAGCACATACAATTATACCTGAAAACATTCCTACAAAAATCACACATGGGACAGTTTAGTAAGTATGAATTGGTTTATTTCTAGTGTAAAACTTACAAACATTGCTTGGAATAATGAATGAAGAATCCTTTCGAGCAGAAACGCTTCTGGTTCAAGGAACAAGAAGTACATTTTCAATCCCCCCTGCAGTGAGTAAACTTGTCCAAAAGATGGCGCCATAGCACAAACAATAACAAACTTTTTCAGTGTCTCCGTCTGTGTAATATGAAAACTGTTTGTTGAATATAAAACATTATGGCCGTTAGCGAACAAAAATCCATAAATTAGCGGCACCGTTTTTATAAGCCGCAGGGTTCAAAACGTAGCGGCTTATTGATCGGAAAATATGGTAGTCTTATTTTGTATATTCTGGAGAACCAGCATCCTCTACAGTACAGACATTTGGCTTTGGAGCGCTGTGCTGTTTTCAAGGAACTTCTGCAAAAAAAAAAGCTAATCAAAGAACATCTGTCTGACAGCACTGTACTGTTTTCAAGAATCTGCTGCAAAAATGTGAGTGTCTCACAAGATTTTTAAACTGAACCAGTTGAATAGCGCAAATGATGAATATGAGAGGACCTAAAATGGTACCTTGAGGAACACCACTAGTATAACCAAATAGGTTAAACAAATGACCACTGACTGCATCTGAAGTAAACAAGCCAGAGCAGGGGTGTCAAACTCATTTTAGATTGGGGGCCACATGGAGAAAAATCTACTCCTAAAATCACGGCACGATAACCTAAAAATAAAGACAACTTCAGATAGTTTTCTTTGTTTAAAAATAGAACAAGCACATTCTGAAAATGTACAAATCATAATGTTGTTTTTTACACTTACATGTTGCGGTTAATAGTATTCTACCTTTATTTGTCGTTCTTTATACTTTCTGAATAAATTATGTGATAATGTTCATCAGTCAACTCATTGGTGTTAATTTTTAATCCATCAAGATAAAAAAATAATATGAAAATGTAAATACAGGATATTATTTATGTAGTTTGCTCATTTTCCTCTACTATTGCACTAACATCATGTGGTTTATTTATTTTTACATAGGTAGCATAATCTACAAAGATACAAATAATTGCTATTACGACATCTAGTGGACACATTTAGAACAGCAGTTTCTTTCATTCGAAAATTTCGGCTCATTTTATAAAACCTGTTCCCGGGTCGGATCCTTACGTTTGACACCCCTGAGCTAAAGCAACACCTTAGTTACATAAATCACATTATTGAAAAAAAATGTTTTCGAACTGCCAAAAAGGAGAGGACTTAAGGGGGTGCCTTGAGGAACGTGCCAGTTGTGTAAATCACAAGTTTGGACCCCAGTGTTCTATGTTTGCTAGCAAGGTTAAAATGTCAATCTGCCAATACAGTGGTCCAAGTTCAAGTGGAAATTGCTGCAAAAATGTTTATCTCCAAAGTCTTGGGCTGAACTGTATGGTGTCATCCGGGCAGGATTTGGCCCCTGGAGTTGCTAGTTGAATATCACAGATCTAAAGGATATGGTTTTAAAGGGAACATGTCAAATATGACTCCCAGGTACTTGAGTGACCAAAGACTGCAGACATAATTCCACAATGATTACTTGTACTTTTGATAGAAGGGTTGCAGTATTGTCTCATGACTAACTACAAGAGCAGGCGGCCATGGTTGGTGCATGACAGAGAGCAGCCAGCCAACAAGAAACAATCCGAGGTCATTTTGTGTTTGACAACCAGGCTGCTTTTTTCCACAACTCTTTTTTCCAAAAATAGAAATTGTAAACATTTAACAGCTGTTTCGGATCGATACACTATTACAACTCAGCTGGCAGCAAATCCGTGGACTTTTTTTTCTGTCAGGGTGCAAGTTTGAAATGTATTTGATTCATTTGGTCACAATTAATATATATGCCATCCAGGTGTTTCTTTTTTACTTACCAGTTAGAGTGTGGATTAATGCAGTGTTTCTTAGCCATAGGGCCATTGTTGGGCCGGGAGCGCCCACTTTAGGGCCGCCAAAAAATATCTGTTTCTCAGCTGTGGGTTGTATGGGCCACAGCGGCACTCAGTTGTAATACACTTTTCCACCACTTGTGGCAGTAATGACATAGAGAAGTTTCTTAAGCGCAAAAATTATGACTTAATAAGTGGAGAAGCTACTATTGACAATTTAATTAAGAATTGTGTTCCTTATTAAATTAGTTTATTCGTTTAGCACAACATAATTGTATGCAAATTGTATTTTTAGGCAGTTATTGATGAGTCTCTTCTTATGCAATATATTTGATTTGCAGTTAATTTTCTAAACAACCTGACCTAAGTCTAATGTTTATGTGTTAGATAAATAATAATCTTTGTGGTTAACTCATAGGTTCATATCATTTGACAAGGTTGTAAACTGTAGGTTATATGTTACTATTAAAAGGAGCCATATGTAATAATTGTATGTCAAGCCATCATTAAATGGCCCTGATACTGTATGTCAAAAGGCATTAATAAATCATGTTCTTTTCGAATACCTTTATACATGATAACAGTAGTTCATTTCAAAATGAGATTTACAGCCCCGAAATATTGTTATTGTTTTAATTTCGATGTCCCGCCCTCCACCGTTTTAACCAATTAGAAAGTCTGTGAGTGTGTCACATCCAGGTTGCCAGTTACGCACCGCCCTCTTCGTCGAGCTACTGCCACTGGTAAAGTTACTAAACATGTCAGACCTTAGTAAATCTAAAAGGCGTCGTTACGATTCTCAACTTATTCATGACAAAGCCAGGAACAAAACGAGGATTTGTGTCGGGGATGAAAGATGGAGACGATTGAAGGAGGAGAAGATTTTTTCATCTGACGCCAAACTTGCTAATTTCCTCCTTGATAGGTAAGTCAGGCATTTACGTTTTCTTATTACTTGTAATAAATGGAAATGGACATTTGGTATGTAAACTATATTGTCCAATACAGTCTAAGATGTTGTCTAACAAAGCTGGTATGTTCATGCAAGAATGCTTAGCATGCTAGCCCGGTCAATGACACATCGACATGTAGGCTAACGGGGGAAATATATGCCCGTTAGCCTGTATGTCTGTGTGTCATCCAACTGACAAGGCAAAATATATTTTCGACAAATAAAACCTATGTGGATATGGGTAGTGTCAGTGCCTATTTCGGGGTGGGGTGTGTTTGGGGCAGGGGCGTGTTTTGGGCGTGGCCAAGGGCGTGGTTAAGAGGAGAGTATATTTACAGCTAGAATTCACCAAATCAAGTATTTCACATATATATATATAAAATATATGTCAAGACTTGGTCTTTGGCGTGGTTTGCTCTCCCGTGGTGCAAAAGAATTGGACCATACGTGGCGTGAAGGTGAGGACATGTTTAATCTTTTAACTCAAACAAAAGGTACAAACAAAAGGCGCTCACAGAGGAGGTAACAAACTTGGCTATGACAAAACAAAAAGCGCGCACAAAGGCGGAAGTAGAAAACTAGACTATGAAACAAAAGACATGCACGTGGGCACAAAACTATGAACAATAAACAAACTTACTTGGCATGAGATGAGACAAGAACTAACGTGACAAGGAACTGTGGACATGGCATGAATGTGTGATGTCGCCAGGACGAACAACAGAAACAGAAAAGCCTATATAGTGACATGATAAGTGAAAACAGGTGCGTGACTAACTGTGAACAGGTGCGTGACATGACAATGTGAAAACGTGAGACAGGTGTGTGTGAGTCCAAACGTGGAACAGGTGAAACTAATGAGTAACCATGGAAACAAAACAAAACCAGGAAGTGAAACCAGGAACTAAAAAGTGTCCAAAAACCAAGCAAAACAAAAACAAGATCAACACAGACATGACAGAGCCCCCCCCTTACGGACAGATCCCAGATGTCCAAAAAACAAAACACAAAACAGGATCAAGAGTCATGGGAGGGCGGGAGGGGGACATGGCGGTGGGTCGCCAGGCCAAGTGGCCCCGAATCCACCGAGGCAGGATCAGGTGGCGGCGACGCGTAGACCGCCGCTGTACCTGACGAGGTGGGCGACCCGGGAATGGCCATATCCATGGCCGATGAGGAGGTGGGCGCACTTGGCGTGGCGGACGACCAGGCAGTGGCCACCTTCGTGGCAGACGAGGAGGCAGGCGTGTCGTCATCATGGCAGGCGGCGAAGCTTGGCGTGGCACGTCAGGCGGCGAAGCTTGGCGTGGCGGGTCTTTGTCTTGGCATGGGTGGTCTTGGCCTTGGCGGTCTTGGTCTTGGCAGCGTGGGTCATGGTCTTGGTCTTGGCATGGTTGGTCTTGGTCTTGGACTTGGCGTGGTTGGTCTTGGCGTGGTTGGTCTTGGCGTGGTTGGTATTGGCGTGGCGGTGCTTGGACTTGGTCTTGGTCTTGGTCACTTGGCGGGTCTTGGTCTTGGTCACTTGGCGGGTCTTGGTCTTGGCTTTGGTCTTGGCGTGGGGCAGCCACGGGCGGCACTTGGCGGCGTGGGGCAGCCACGGGCGGCACTTGGCGTCGTGAAGCTGCGACTGGCGGCACTTGGCGTCGTGAAGCTGCGACTGGCGGCACTTGGCGTCGTGAAGCTGCGACTGGCGGCACTTGGCGTCGTGAAGCTGCGACTGGCGGCACTTGGCGTCGTGAAGCTGCGACTGGCGGCACTTGGCGTCGTGAAGCTGCGACTGGCGGCACTTGGCGTCGTGAAGCTGCGACTGGCGGCACTTGGCGTCGTGAAGCTGCGACTGGCGGCGCTTGGCGTCGTGAAGCTGCGACTGGCGGCGCTTGGCGTTGTGAAGCTGCGACTGGCGGCGCTTGGCGTCGTGGAGCTGCGACTGGCGGCGCTTGGCGTCGTGGAGCAGGTACTGGCGGCGCTTGGCGTGGAGCAGGTACTGGCGGCGCTTGGCGTGGAGCAGGTACTGGCGGCGCTTGGCGTGGAGCAGGTACTGGTGGCGCTTGGCGTGGAGCAGGTACTGGTGGCGCTTGGCGTGGAGCAGGTACTGGTGGCGCTTGGCGTGGAGCTGGGCGTGGAGCAGGTGGATCTTGGCATGGTCGAAAAACTGGTGGTGGCGGCCGTGCTGGTGGCTGTGGCTTGGCAGGTCGAAAGACAGGTGGTGGGGGTCGTGCTGGAGGCTGTGGCTTGGCGTGACGAAAGACTGGTGGTTGGGGTCGTGCTGGTGGCTGTGGCTTGGCAGGTCGAAAGACAGGTGGTGGGGGTCGTGCTGGTGGCTGTGGCTTGGCGTGACGAAGCTGACCCGCCCCACCTGAACAATTCCCAGCCCTAGCCCCCCCCCCTCAAGGAGCGGATCCCAGACGCGCTCCCCGCGGTCTGGAACCGTCTTTTGGGGTGGGTGGAGGGAGGTCGGAAGGAGGGTAGAATCCTCCCCTCCAAACTGTCCAAAAAGTCTCTCTTTATTTACATGTGATTGAGTGGGTGAAAAAAAAGAAACCTGTTGTGACATGGGCGTGGCTTGAGTCTTGGGGGGCGGGGCATGAAATTTGGGTGGCTTGGCTTGACATGCTCTTATTTCTAAAAACATGTCTTGGTAATGTCTTATCATGTTCTTTGAGTCTTTGGTTGGAGGCGGATGATGAAAAGAAAAAGAGTTCAGAAAAAAAAAATCCTGGTCTGTGATGTCATCCTGGCTAAGCCGGGCAGGCTGTGGCCCATTTCCGCCCTGAGGGGGAGGAGCTTGCAGGAGCGCAGCGTGCTGTCTGCTCACCTTCCCTGACGTCCTTGGTCTGGAGCGCCGCTTCCGGGACAGGGATGACGTGCCAACGTCCCCGGGCCAAAGGGAGCTGATCGGCACCAGTTTGCCGGTCGGACCCCACATGAGATCCCTGCGCTCCATGGGGGAATGGCGGAGTGTCTCGGCTTCCATGGCGCGCAGGACCTCCCACGTTCCTTTGTCCAATCTTGCGGGAGAGCTCTTATGCTGGCGACATCTGTCAAGACTTGGTCTTTGGCGTGGTTTGCTCTCCCGTGGTGCAAAAGAATTGGACCATACGTGACGTGAAGGTGAGGACATGTTTAATCTTTTAACTCAAACAAAAGGTACAAACAAAAGGCGCTCACAGAGGAGGTAACAAACTTGGCTATGACAAAACAAAAAGCGCGCACAAAGGCGGAAGTAGAAAACTAGACTATGAAACAAAAGACATGCACGTGGGCACAAAACTATGAACAATAAACAAACTTACTTGGCATGAGATGAGACAAGAACTAACGTGACAAGGAACTGTGGACATGGCATGAATGTGTGATGTCGCCAGGACGAACAACAGAAACAGAAAAGCCTATATAGTGACATGATAAGTGAAAACAGGTGCGTGACTAACTGTGAACAGGTGCGTGACATGACAATGTGAAAACGTGAGACAGGTGTGTGTGAGTCCAAACGTGGAACAGGTGAAACTAATGAGTAACCATGGAAACAAAACAAAACCAGGAAGTGAAACCAGGAACTAAAAAGTGTCCAAAAACCAAGCAAAACAAAAACAAGATCAACACAGACATGACAATATATATATATATATATGTATGAAATACTTGACTTTCAGTTAATTCTAGCTATATATATTTTTTATTTTTATTTTATTATACATATAAATAAAAGACATACTTGAATTTCAGTATTCTGTAGGCTATCCGGTAGGTGGCAGTATTGTCCTGTTTAAGAGTGTCACAACATTGCTGTTTATGGCAGACGAACTGCTTTACAGTAGACTAAACGTGACTGCTGTTGTTGTGTGTTGTTACCGCGCTGGGAGGACGTTAATGAAACTGCCTAACAATAAACCCACATAAGAAACCAAGAACTCTGTCTGCTTGTTGTGCACTCTACTCTCTAAAAGCCGTAGATGTTATGACGTCATTGGGCAGGCAAGCTGCTGGGAAAGCGGACGTGAGAACGGCTGTCCCCACTCAGGTCCGCATTGAGCTGGAGGGGGCGTGGCCTACAGCTCCGGCTGAATACCGGGAGTTTGTCGGGAGAAGGGAGGTTGTCGGGAGAGGCGCTGAATACCGGGATTCTCCTGCTAAAAACTGGAGGGTTGGCATGTATGCCATATAGGTACAGGTGGAAGTGTTCGCAACTCCAGACTATTGCAAGTGCTTCCCGCTCAGTCTGGGAGTACCTTTGTTCCACTGAAGTCAGGGCTCTGCTGGCGTAGGCCACAATGTGCGTTTTGTTGTTTGTTTTGTATGTCTGTGCAAGGATGGCGCCGAGACCAACCGGGCTTGCATCCACAATGACTGTTGTCTTTCTTTCTGGATGGAAGTAGCTCATGACTGGGTGGCTGAGTCAGGGCATTTGTATGTTTATCTGTCCAGTGCCAGACCGCATCTTTCTTTGTAAGTTCACGAATCAGCTGGGTGATTGATGAGAAGTCTGGAATGAAGCGAGCACTGTAGTTGGCCATTCCTAGTAGACTGCGGACTTCACTCTGATTCTGAGGCAGCGGCATGTGTGTGATGGCCTGGATCTTCTTAGGGTCAGGTGAGACACCATCTTTTGAAAAGACATAGCCATAAAATTCCGAAGACTGTTTGTTAAACTCACATTTTTGGTCATTGATTGTGAGGTTGTTCTCAGCGAGTCTCTTGAAGACTGCCTCCATGGAACGATCGTGATCTGCAGGTGTGGCCCCAAATATGATATTATCGTCACTGAAATTTCTGACCCCTGGTATTCCGTGCAGCACGTTTTGAATTGTGTGCTGGAAAACTTCTGCTGCCGACAATATTCCAAAGATGAGCCTCGTATATCTCCTGAGTCCCACATGTGTCGAAAATGTGGTGATGTATCTCGATTCGGGTGCTAATTCCAGTTGATGGTATCCTGCGTTGAGGTCCAGCTTTGAGAAGATAGTTGCACCGTTGAGATCGTGTATGATGTCATCCACTGTTGGTGATATGTGCCTTTCTCTCTGGACAGCTGTGTTGGGCAGGCGCATGTCAATGCAGAGACTGATTTTTTCTGGATTTTTGGGTTTTGGAGTCGCTACGATGGGGGACACCCATGGCGTTGGGCCATGAACTTTCTCAATAATGCCCTGGTCTTCTAGGTGTTGCAGTTCCTGCTCTACTTTCTTTCGCATGTGGAAAGGAATGCGACGATGTGGTTGGACTACAGGCCGTACGCTGTCGCCGATGTGTAGCTTGACTTGGAAATTCTTTAGTTTCCCTATGCCAGTGGTGAGATTTGGATATTGCAGGAGTAGCTCTTGAGCCTTGGACATGTCCTGCTTCTTGGTCTGCGTGCAACACACTACGTGCAGTAGGCCTAATTCAGTTCCTGTTGTGTGGCCCAGTAGCCAGACTTGAGCTCCTTCAGCCACATAGAAAGTTGCTTGTACAGTTTTGCCATTTGCCGAGACTGTTGTGTTTACTTTTCCTCTGAGTGGGAGTGGGGTGTTTGAACCATAGGGAAATATTTTCTTTCTAGCTTGTTCGAGCTTTACATTTGACTGTATTGTGCCGAAGGCTGTCTCATCAAGAATGTTGGCTGAAGCACCTGAATCGATCAGAACGTTCATGTTTTCACCAGCTATCACAAGCTGCCGCACTGGTGGTAGTGCACCACCAGCTGTGCTTGTGACAAATAGGTACTCATCATCTGTGCTTGAGTCTTGTGTAGCTACATGGCTGACAGAGGTGTGAGGTAGTTCGTCTACATCAGTCTTAAGTGATCTGACTTGTTTATAGTTACGCGCTGTTGTTTTGTACATGCTGTGTGTTTGTTTGGTTGTCTGTTGTGAGAGACAGCAGCGTGCATAATGATTAAGTTTCCCACATGCATTACACGAGACGCCTTTTGCCAGGCATGCTGATTGTCCTCCCTGGTGAGGAAATGTGCCCCCACAATTCCTGCATGTTGTTTTTGATTGCTGTTGTTGTTGTTTACTGTTCATCTTTGATCTTTGGGGCAGCGAGCCTGTCCATCTTTTGTTGCTTGTGCTAGCTATGGCTGCAATCTCTCCTGTGTTATTTTTGTTTTCCATGCCAGAAGCTTGAAATTCAGATGTTTCGAATGCCCTGGCAAGATCCAGTAGGTCTTTGAGAGTCATCCTAGGGTCTCTTAGTGCTCTCCTCCTGAGCCGTGACGACATGCAGCTGAGTATGATTTGTGATTTTATTTCTTTATTTTCGTCATTGAATTCACAGTTTTGGGCCAGTTTCCTGAGTCTGGTATGGACTGGTATGTTTCTCCCTCGTTTTGTTTTGCTTGTCTAAACGTGTAGATTTCAAACTCCACATTACGACTTGGGCTAAAGTATGCAGTGAGTAGCTTAACTGCTTTATCATAGTCCTTTGCCTCTCCTTTTTCAGTAAAAGTCTCAAAAATATCTAGCACTGGTTCCCCAGCATAATACAATAGCATAGCCCTTTTACGTGTTGCATCCGTTATGGCTGCTGCAGTGAGAAACGTTTCAAAACGCAACATCCATTTCTTCCATTTTGAGGAGAGGGAGGCGGGTTCAGTGCTGATATCGAAGTGTGGGAATTGCGGGAGCCCAGCTAATGCTGCCATCTAGCTTGTGTTCGTCGTTATTTTTATTTAATTTTATTTATTTGAATCTCTCTTTCGTTCTGTCTGTAGTGCTGGTTAGCAGTGGAGTAGCATGTATGGTTGATTCAATGGTTTTCACTTACGGCCGATCAGCGTCGTAGCGTGTCATGATACTGCTCTGTGCAGTGATCAAAATCAATGGGTTCTTTCACAGCTTGTGCTCCGTATCCTCGTCGCCAATGTAGAAACGTGATGTCCACTCTTGCTTTATAGAACTGTGTTTAAGGAACACCTTCAAACATTAATCATACTCCGCTGTACGCTTTGCCGGCATCGCTACCGCTCTCAATGTTATGAAAATTTTACTTCCGGGATCACGTGAGAGACTCGTGAACTCAGTCTCTTAAAGGGGCCGTGCCCATTTTCACAACATTACAACAGTATGATGCTAAATCACTGACCCGCTAGTCAGATTTACAAACATACAGTATGATGCTAAATCACTGACCCGCTAGTCAGATTTACAAACATACAGTATGATGCTAAGTCACTGACCCGCTAGTCAGATTTACAAACATACAGTATGATGCTAAGTCACTGACCCGCTAGTCAGATTTACAAACATACAGTATGATGCTAAGTCACTGACCCGCTAGTCAGATTTACAAACATACAGTATGATGCTAAGTCACTGACCCGCTAGTCAGATTTACAAACATACAGTATGATGCTAAATCACTGACCCGCTAGTCAGATTTACAAACATACAGTATGATGCTAAGTCACTGACCCACTAGTCAGATTTACAAAAAAAAACAGTATGATGCTAAGTCACTGACCCACTAGTCAGATTTACAAAAATACTGTATGAAGCAATGGCACCGGCACCCCAAACTTTTTGACTCAGGGGTTGAAAAAATTTGGCCCGGGGGCCGGGCTGTGTGTGTGTGTGTGTGTGTGTGTGTGTGTGTGTATATATATATATATATATACATATATATATATATATATATATATACAGTATATACAGTGGGGAAAAAAGTATTTACCGGTAGTCAGCCACCCATTGATTGTCAATGGGTGGCTGACTAAATACTTGTTTGCCCCACTGTATGTATATATATATATATATATATATATATATATATATATATATATATATATATATATATATATATATATATATATATATATATATATATATATATATATATATATATATATATATATATATATATATTTCTCACGCACTAATTGACTAAAAGAGTGCGCACTTGCCACACGCTCGCCCGACACAGCGACGCAAGCGCGATGATGTCACGTTATCGATGGGAAAACGCATTTTTAGACAACATGATTTGCCTGAGCGGCTAGGAGACCCAGAGAGTAACAAGCGGTAGAAAATAGATTAGAAAGGACCCTTTTTTTTTTCCACATACAGTTGTTGACAAAATACACTGTACATTATATACCTCAGCAAACTAAACTTTGGAAATGTATAATATAATTCATATAGCAATACAGTCTCACTGCACAGCAGGCCAGCAGTTAGCCGAGTCATTGGCACAATCCATGTTGAGGCACAAATCAGTGACGTGCCTCAACTGGCTGCTGATCACCACACCGTCTCTTCTCAGTATTTGAACGGCAAATGTGAAAATAAAAATAAAAATAATCTAAAACTGGTGAAGTTAAATGGAAAATAACTTTAGTATAATCACTGGATACATATAACAATTTAATAAATTTTTTTTCTTTTTACTTTTTTTTTTCTTTCCATGATGGCAGGTGAGGCCGTGCCTCCCCTGCCTCTAGTGACTGCACGCCACTGGCGCCAAGTATTATTAAAGTACATAAATTTGTCTAAAATTAATCCTTATTTAAACTTTAAACATGTATTTAATCAATTTGTGGTTGGGGACCACTGCATTAAAGGACCTAAACTTCCTCTGGAAAAAGAGTCTGCTCATGCCCTTCTTGTGTACAGCTTTGCTGTTGTCCTTGCAGTCCAGTCTGCCGTTCAAGTGGAATCCTCTTTGCATTCACCATCTTCAAGGTGTGCATTGGTGGTGGATTTTGAAATGACAGAATATCCTTGGCTTTCGTTCATGTTGTAAAGGGATTATTTCCACCCCTAGGAACGCCATCTGACACCATCCATTTTAGTTTTTGCTGTATTCTTTAAGAACTGTTTTTGGTGTGTATTGTCTCACCCCTTTGTTTGTGTTTGAGATTGTAACAAGGGAGCCACTATGGCGCCACTAAAGAACCGCATGCAGCTCGAGAGCCCGGGTTGCTGACCCCCGGCCTAGTCAAACACATTTCACAGACTTACTGTATCTGCTTCATCCAGTAAGCTTTTTCAATCAGTCGTCAGTTGTGAAACCTCTTGTACTAAACCTGAAAGTCTACCCAAAGCCGATCAATAGTTATACAAATATTTAAAAACATGTTTAAACTTTTATCATCATTAAAGGCCTACTGAAACCCACTACTACCGATCACGCAGTCTGATAGTTTATACATCAATGATGAAATCTTAACTTTGCAACACATGCCAATACGGCCGGGTTAACTTATAAAGTGCAATTTTAAATTTTCCGCAGAACTTCCGGTTGAAAACGTCTATGTATGATGACGTATGCGCGTGACGTCAATGGTTGAAACGGAAGTATTCGGACACCATTGTATGCAATACAAAAAGCTCTGTTTTCATCGCAAAATTCCACAGTATTCTGGACATCTGTGTTGGTGAATCTTTTGCAATTTTTTTAATGAACAATGAAGACTGCAAAGAAGAAAGCTGTAGGTGGGATCGGTGTAATAGCGGCTGGCTGCAGCAACACAACCAGGAGGACTTTGACTTGGATAGCAGACGCGCTATCCGACGCTAGCCGCCGACCGCATCGATGATCGGGTGAAGTCCTTCGTCGCTCCGTCAATCGCTGGAACGCAGGTGAGCACGGGTGTTGATGAGCAGATGAGGGCTGGCTGGCGTAGGTGGATAGCTAATGTTTTTAGCATAGCTCTGTGAGGTCCCGTAGCTAAGTTAGCTTCAATGGCATCGTTAGCAACAGCATTGTTAAGCAATTCGCCAGGCTAGAAAGCATTAACTGTGTAGTTACAGGTCCAGGGTTTAATAGTATTGTTGATTTTCTGTCTATCCTTCCAGTCAGGGGTTTATTTCTTTTGTTTCTATCTGCAGTTAAACCCGATGCTATCACGTTAGCTCCGTAGCAAAATTGCTTCGCCGATGTATTGTCGTGGAGACAAAAGTCACTGTGAATGTCCATTTCGCGTTCATGACTCTCATTTTTAAGAGGATATAGTATCCGAGGTGGTTTAAAATACAAATCCGTGATCCACAATAGAAAAAGGAGAAAGTGTGGAATCCAATGAACCCTTGTACCTAAGTTACGGTCAGAGCGAAAAAAGATACGTCCTGCACTGCACTCTAGTCCTTCACTCTCACGTTCCTCATCCACGAATCTTTCATCCTCGCTCAAATTAATGGGGTAATCGTCGCTTTCTCGGTCCGAATCGCTCTCGCTGCTGGTGTAAACAATGGGGAAATGTGAGGAGCCTTTCAACCTGCGACGTCACGCTACTTCCGGTACAGGCAAGGCTTTTTTTTATCAGCGACCAAAAGTTGCGAACTTTATCGTCGATGTTCTCTACTAAATCCTTTCAGCAAAAATATGGCAATATCGCGAAATGATCAAGTATGACACATAGAATGGATCTGCTATCCCCGTTTAAATTTTAAAAAATCATTTCAGTAGGCCTTTAACGGTACTACAATAACAGCATCTTAAAAAACCAGGAAGTGAAAACTAGGTCAGTTCAAAGTCGTAAAAGTAATGGGAGCAGCAGGTTCCAGGAAATCCTGGCAAAAACTGCAACCCAAGGAATTAGGATACTGCGTTACCTTTTAAGATGGAGTTAAAAGAGGACATTTACCTAAAAAACAATATTACACAGTAAAAACGGTTGTTTTATCACCAACATCAAATGCAGGAGCTTATGCTGTGACATTCCAATCTGCAACCTTCCGGAGTGCAAGTCAATTCCTCTTAGACTGAGCCACAGATTCCATGAAGCCCTGGCAGTGGAACATGCCACTTACTCTAAAACACTTGTGTCAAACTTAAGGCCCGGGGGCCAGGTCTGGCCCGCCACATCATTTTATGTGGCCCGCGAAAGCCTGGAAATATGTGTCAATAAAGTATCTTTTTTGTATTACCGTATTTTTCGGACCATAGAGTGCCCCGGATTATAAGGCGCACTGCCACTGAATGGTCTATTTTTAATCTTTTTTCATATATAAGACGCACCGTATTATAGGGTGTAATAAAGGAGTCATATTATTATAATTTTTTTGTAAATTGAAAACACTTCCTTGTGGTCTACATAACATGTAATGGTGGTTCTTTGGTCAAAATGTTGCATAGACTATGTTTTACAGATCATCTCCAAACCGCTTTCTGACAGCCGCTTCCGGATGCGCTGTTTTGTGGTCAGTCTCATTTACGTGGCTCACCTTCAGCAGCGTCTTCTCCCCGTTATCTTTGTTGTAGCGGTGTAGCGTGCAAGGACGGGAGTGGAAGAAGTGTCAAAAGATGGAGCTAACTGTTTTAATGACATTCAGACTTTACTTAAATCAATAACGGAGCAGCAGCTCCTCATCCGGAAACAACAGGGCCGTAAATGTGTCCAGTGAAAAACCGTCCGACCGGAACTCTGATGACTAAAGTTCCTTGGGTGAATAATACAAACTCACTACACCGGTATGTTTTAGCATATAAGTAAGAACTTTACACTACTTTATATTACAAATGGCAACAGAGGAGGATGAATGCCACATAACAAGAAGATAGAAAAAAAGAAGAAACTTATTGACTACGGTGTCGGCACGGACTACAAAGGCAGACGCGCGCAATTTTTCAGGATTAATGCGGATCCCAAATACAGATCAGCAGGTACCAGAAGGTAAGAAAAGTTGCATTTGCGTAATATTGCAAAACAAAACGCCAGATCATGTGTCTTACCTTATACACACACACACCATAATAATACTCTTATGTTGAAGCACATCAAAAGGTGCAGCCTACACTTATTTCTTATGTGTGACTGCCATCTATTGGTCACACTTATCATTACACCATGTACCAAATAAAATTGCTTGGAGGTAGGTAAGCTCAACCAAACTTATTCCTTACATTAGGCGCACCGGGTTATAAAGCGCACTGTCAAGTTTTGAGGGGAAAAAAAGGATTTTAAGTGCGCCTTACAGTCCGCAAAATACGGTAAATATATTTGTTCTTTTAATTTTGACATTAAAAAAGTACATGTCCTGTATGCAAGAGCATACCTTTTACACTTATCAATATGATATCATCGTATATTTCCCAAAACGTTCTTTGTAAAGATAAATACTTAAAAATGTACTTGACTTATGATTTCAAAGCGAGTTATCCATTAAATTGCACGCTGTAAAAATGAAAATAATTTTTTCCGGTAACATTTTGGCAGACGGAGTCTTCTCCTTTTTTGATATCAAGTAATACACTATGGAAACAACAACTGTAGATTATACGATTAATTTTACCGTAAAAAATAAATAAAATTGGTGCTGCTTTTCCATTCTATTTGATTTAATTCCATTTATTCAAACTTTTTTGTATGCTGTAAAAAACACAACAAAATTTACCATAAAATTCCAACAACTGGGCAGCCAGTTGTTGTTTTTTTACAGTAAAATGTAAAGATTTATTTTAAAGTGTATATAAAAAGCATATGCATCAAATGCATAGGCAATTAAATACATGTATAATATATATACATTAATATTCCAAAAATAATGACAGGATGAATTGTACTTATAGATTAAATGCATCATACTCTTTACTTTTACTTGAGTAATTTTGTCAGGAAGAAACATTACTTTTACTCTGTTACATTGAGTTTCTCACCAATTGCTGTGTTTATTTATAGCATCTTTGATAATAATCTGTGTAATCTATTGATTGCCAATATGCATTCATTTAGCTCGTTTGGGATACTTCTTCCAGCAGTCACATGAGTCCGTTTCACTAATCCAACGCAAGCAACAGTGTCGTTTGACTCCATTTCACCAATCAAATGGAGCCTTTATGAATGTAATGTATTATTATAAGATGATGATCTGTATATATATGTATGTATATATGTGTGTGTGTGTGTGTGTGTGTGTGTGTGTGTGTGTGTGTGTGTGTGTGTGTGTGTGTGTGTGTGTGTGTGCGTGTGTGTGTATATGTATATTATATATACATACATACATATACAGTAAATATATGTGGTTGTGTTTATATTCAAGGGCCTCTGCCATACCAGCACACATGAGATGGCACAAAATGAGTACCCTTCCATCCATCCATCCATCCATTTTCTTCCGCTTATCCGAGGTCGGGTCGCGGGGGCAGATGCCTAAGCGGGGAAGCCCAGGCTTCCCTCTGCCCAACCACTTCGTCCAGCTCCTCCCGGGGGATCCCGAGGCGTTCCCAGGCCAACCGAGAGACATAGTCTTCCCAACGTGTCCTGGGTCTTCTCCGTGGCCTCCTGCCGGTCGTACGTGCCAAACACCTCCCTAGGGAGGCGTTTGGGTGGCATCCTGACCAGATGCCCGAACCACCTCATCTGGCTCCTCTCGATGTGGAGGAGCAGCTGCTTTACTTTTAACTCCTCCCGGATGACAGAGCTTCTCACCCTATCTCTAAGGGAGAGCCCCACCACCCGGTGGAGAAAACTCATTTTGGCCGCTTGTACCCGTGATCTTGTTCTTTCGGTCA